>NC_136485.1:100531627-100586627 GCF_053919585.1 Euprymna scolopes
TAAGCCTTCCCAAGACAAGAGCCATTCCTTTCAATTGATGCCAGATGAGGATCAAAGCGTTGATGATGTAAAGATAAAAGCTTGGTTTTAGATGCATTCAAATTAACAAGCCACGTCTTTCCCCATTGAACCACTTGCTCAAGATTAGAGGAGAGAGAATCAGAGAGAACTTGGTCATTTACAGTCTTAGATGTGCTACCATAGATGGTAGTGTCATCAGCAAAAATGTCTACGGATGATGTAAGGATGTGATTTGGAAGATCATTAATGTAGATCAGGAAGAGAGATGGGCCCAAGATGTATCCCAGCATTAATACTGAGAGCTTCTGATTTCTGCCCTACAACCACTACTCTTATGAACCTATCAGAGATAAATGATTTAATAATTGAGAAGACATTTCCAGCTATACCGTAGCTGGAGATCTTGTGAAGTAAACCTTTATGCCATACTCTATCAAAGGCTTTTGATATGTCAAGAGCAATTGCACTAAAAAGGTTGCCTCCGTGGAGACATTTGTTAATCCTATGAGATATAACTGTAAGCACCTGCTGTAGATCTAGCAGAACGGAAACCATATTGCATGTCACTAAGGTTATTTTTGCTGAGATGGTTGATTACTTCTCTATTTAACACATATTCCAGCAACTTACTCATGATGCACAGGAGACTTATTGGCCTGTACTGAGAGGGAGATGAGTGATCACCTGAATTCTTACATACAGGGCATACTGATGAGATTTTCCAGGGTGATGGGAAGTAATTCTCCTTAAGACATTCTTCATTCACAAATCTTACTATCTTTTATCTCTTACCCTTTTATCTTCCTTACTTTACCGTTTATTGGTTTTTAACTTTCATGACCCCAAGTAGATAGCCCCCCTCCCCTTAGATTTATTACTCTTAATTATCAATGACTCCTCCACCATCATTCCCTACTAAATTCGTGTTTTGACACTTTTTCCTCCCAAACCCTTCTTCATAGATGATTTTAAATGTGTTCACCCACGGCTATCCAGTGAGCAGGTCAATGAACATGTCAGTGTGACGTCATTACCAGATCAACATGAAGGTACCTAAAGTTTCTGGTTTTCAACCATATGGTCATAAAAATATTTTTCCTTGCCTTATATTTGTCGCTGTTGTAATTATTTTCTTTTCATTCTCTTAAAGAGAAAAACAATTCTCCATTAAGATTATTATTACAATTATCATAATTGCACATTAGGATAATTTTAATCTAACAAAATATAATGGTAGGCGAACTTGTTTTATTTCTATGGAAAATAGTCAAATATTCCATTTCATTTATTAATTTAAACTGCAAAACAATTTTTATATGAGAATATTTTTCAGTCCGTTGTTTTAATAAATAAAACTTTTCATAGAGCATTTTCAAATATTTAAAAGTTTTTCATGGCATTTTTCATGACAGTTTTTTTTTTTTTTTTTTTTTTTTAACAAAGAATGAATTCAATATTTTATCACCGGGCGTAATTTATTTCTTTGAAATATATTTAAAACTTAAAAGTTTTTGTTTGTTTTATAACATTTTATCTGTAAATAATTTACATGACTGGAATGGAAAATGAAATAGGAAATTCTCTCCAGAGACATACGAACACAAATTCACCAAAAATTCATTAACTAATCAGTTTTAATTAAACTTTTGATATGAACTAAAAATAAAGAGTACATTAAATTTTAGTAAACATATTTTCTTGTGTTTTATCTATTAAATAAATGTTGTATGCACTGTGCTGAAATAATAACGTTATTTAAAAAGCCATTCTTTACAGGAGGTTGGGCCTTTCTAAGTATTTTGCACTTTCACCTAACAATTTAATGAAAAAAAAAAAAAAAAAGATACCATAAAAATTTAATTTAACTTGAAAATCCTGTCTAAAATATAGCACGGTGCGCACACTGCACAAGCACCATTATTATTATTATTATAACAAAAACAATTATAACAAAAAGGTGCTTCACAGGGAATGTGGACGGGTTTTAATTTAATGGTGGCGCCCTAAAAAGCGCATACGCAAAAGGTTTTCATTGATTTATTTAATCACAAAAACTCTTTGAAGGTACTATTTGAGGCAAAAAAAACCAAAAGTATTATTAGAATGTGTATGAAAAAATAAATGTAACAAAAATAAAAATATTAGTGTGGAAAATATAATATAATAATTGTAAATTAAAACAAAATGAAAATAAAATAAAAACACGCACGAAATAAAAATATGAATCAAATTTAATTAAAGAAAAAAAAAATAAAATACACGCTCGATTACAAAAAATTGTACGAGATATATACGAAGAAAATGAAAGAAAACCTCAAGGAGCAGTCATTAAATTAAAACCCATTTACGCAGGGTCCACGTTCCCGTGAAGTGCCAATGAAAACTAGATGACATAGACTGGCGCCACACTAACTTGTTGTGAAGGGTCAGGTAGGATGGAAAGTCCGAGGTGGAAGAGTACTAACAAGACCGCCACTAGAAGTGTGCAGTTAAAATCTAGTACCTTGGGGAGACATTTTGTCACTCAAATCCCAGCAAACACCAATGACCGATCCCAATGAGAAATCAATGAAAATGGCTGTTGCGATAATGTGCAATCATTTGCACGAGTGGTCAAGAGGTGGAGAACATTGGAAATCTGATGAGACTTGTCACGTGGTGTCCAGCAAATACCACAGGTTACTGCCAATGAGCGATCACTGATGATGGCTTGTGAGACAATTCCTAGTGAGTGAAACAATATTAATAATGTCTCCTCCCAGATTCACCATCACCCTGCTTTAATATCGTAGATGTTGACTATATTTTCTTTGTTTTTAACCAATGTTCACATTATAGCATGATTGTCTTTGGTACTTATGCAGAGAGTGATCCGGACGTAACACACCGGACGCTCGGCTTGCCCCGTAAAACGACGTCAACAGCCGGAGTTAGCCGAGCGTCGGCGAGGAAAAGCAAGCCGAGCGTCGGCGCTGAAAATATAACAAGAAAAGAGAAACCTACCTTAATGTAAAATTTGTTAAAACTTTTATTTACTGTAACGGAAAACAATTTTTTTTTTTTTTTTTTTTTTTGTAAATGTAAAGTGTTTTTTATATACAAGAAAGTTATGGTTTTTTTTTTTGAAGAAGAAGAAACAGCGAAAAAAAGGTAACAAGCAAAATTTGTTTTTTTTTTACAAAACATGTTTTTTTTGGGGTGTTTTTTTGGTACTTATACAGTTTAATGACGACATTAAAAAATGGAAATATTGAAAAAAAATTTTTTTGTACGTACCTGTTATAGACTGAAGTTCTTCGAAAAAAAATTTCACTTCATTTGATCAAGTAGTTTTTTTTTTACAGCGAAAAACAATTATTTATCACGACGACGTCAACGTGCCCATTTTGGAAATGTACCTAGCAGAATACCTCCATTTTAGGCCAGATTTCGCAATCTAGCCTTTTTTTTTTCGCCAGAATGAGATGCGCACATCACATCTGCAATTTTTTTCCGTTTTTTTTTTTTATTTTTAAAGCAGAATACTATTGAATATGCCAAGAAATTGAAGAATGCAAAGAACTGAAGAATTTTTTACCCGATTATTTTCGAAACATGCGCAGTAGTGTTTACCGATGTATTGGAAAATTCAAAATGGTGCCTGACACTCTCTTTAACATGGTAAGTTTGGGAAAAGGTGTTATAAATAATAAACTACACAAAATACTATTTAAAAAACACCGAATATATGTCAACTTATGTCACGGTAATATATATTGAGCGAATTTCTAACAGTACTTTGTCTAGTTTATTATTTATAACGTCTTTCCTGAAGTTACTGTGTTAAAGAGAGACTCTGGCGCTATTTTGAATTTTCCAATACATCGGTAAACACTGTATGCTTTTCGAGCTGAATAAACATGTTACATTGAATAAAAACACTAAAAACATATCCATATACAGTAATACAAACCCTAAGTTTTTTTTTTTAATTCGAAAATTTCGGTTGCATATTTCTAATTTTTCTAATATTTTATTTTTATTTTCTTCTGTTACAAATTTAAAAAAAAAAAAAAAAAAAAAAAAAAAAAACACTCCAAAAATGGCATCTGTCTTCAAAAAAAAAAAAAAAAAAAAAAAAAAAAAAAAAAAAAATTCTCATTCTGGTGGAAAAAAAGGGCTAGATTGGCCTAAAATGGAGGTATTCTGCTACGTAGGGCAGTTACCGGCCCTTGGGGAAAGCTACCTGCCCTTGGGGAATTCCTGGGCGCTGCAATAACATTTCCAAAATGGCCACCTTGACGTAGCCGTGATAAATAATTGTTTTTCGCTGTAAAAAAAAAACTACTTGATCAAATGAAGTGAAATTTTTTTTCGAAGAACTTCAGTCTATAACAGGTACGTACAAAAAATTTTTTTTCAATATTTCCATTTTTTAATGTCGTCATTAAACTGTATAAGTACCGTTTTTTTTTTTAGGGCTAGGGTTATTTTTTTATTTTTTTAAGAATAAACAGCGAAAAAAAAAGGTAACAAGCAAACTGTTTTTTTTTTTTGTACAAAACATGTTTTTTTTTTTTGTTGGGTGGTTGGTTAAGGAAAAACCTGGTAAAAGAAAAATGCGAGGAATATTTACTGTTGGTATTTCCTCAGACTGTTGGAGGGCATCACACGACTATGAGGGACAGGTTTTCTTTTTTGCAAGCAAACTCCTTCCTGACAAAATTCCAGGACACCCGCTGCTGTTTGCAATTTTTTCCGACAAATATGTTAAGTTCATATTTCCTTCCATAGGTACGCAATTTTAAAGGGTTGTTAAATAAATCTGAAATTGTAACGGTTGTTGTTAAATAAATCTGATTGATCTGTACTGTTTTACTTTCTTTTCTTCTTTTTCCTTATTGTCGTCTGCTGCTTTGAATTTTTTTTCTTGCGTCGCGCACGCGCGTAGCGTTGACAACCGTCGAACTACATCGCCGACGCTCGGCTAACTCCGGCTGTTGACGTCGTGTTACGGGGCTAGCCGAGCGTCCGGTGAGTTACGTCCGGATCACTCTCTGCATAAGTACCTTGTCTTTTAGTAGTTATGTGAACTTAATTCCCGTATTCATGTATTCTGCACGGATTTGAAAATGCAGACTATAGCGGAGTATAGTATTCCTAACCATGTAACTGATGAAAATATGCTACACATTTTGATGAAAAACATGGGAAAAAATGAACATAGAAGAACAAAAAAAAAAAAACTTTAAATGTAATTTCTGTATTAAAAATAATAGTTATTTAAATATTTCAACATATAATCTTGTGAGGAAAATCCAGCTCCCCAATAAGGGACACTCTGGATAAAAATGAAAATAAAAATTGTCTCAGTCATGAAGGATTTCCCCTCCACCGGCCGAGGATAGAAAAGGTGAATTGTAGCATCAGAACAGATACTACTACACTGTGATCTTGTCCCAAAGGTCAAGAATTGTTTGTTTTATGTTTCTTTAATTGTTTTTCAACATATTCTCATGCAATATATAATACATACTAGATGTTTTATGCCAAATTGATGACAGGATATGGTTAAATTTGCGCTCATTTTTGCATTATATACTAATCTTTATTAATGCATAACGATGCATCAAACGGATACAATAATACTTAGTTCACTGCACCTTATAATAATGAAGATCCATACAAAGTTAGTTAGGATCCTATTTGTTATTTGCCAAAACTGGTGGGAACCAAGCCGCTGATCAGCTACCTTGGATTTAACAGACTGGGCATATAGCTCTCTTGCATTTTTTATTACTCTTTTACAGTGGTTGCTGGCAGTCCTGAAAGCAGCTTTAGTCTCAGTGCATCTATTACGTTGGTAGCTATGGTAGCATTGGTATGAGAATATGATAGATATGCTATGCGAGTCTTAAAGACAGTTTTAGATCTGATGACTTCAGAGGAAGTTTAAATCTGCACAGTACAGTAAAGATGTATGTGGAACAGGAAACTTTGATAGTATGGTCACATTGAAAGGCTGGATAAAAATTCTTGGGTTAGTACATGTAGAACAGTTGGGGTAACAAGTTCAGTTCACAGAGAAAATCCAAGGTAAATGTGTGAATTGATCAGAATGGACTTTAGAGATAGAGGGATAAATAAAGACCTGGTCAGATATAGGTTAGTTTCGAAATCAATTTCTACAAGCTATGCCAGCATGTATAATGAAGGTTAAACCGAATATAATGATGAATTTAGATATATAACGATTTGTTCTTTGTATCTCCCCTTTCCATTTGTGAGTGTTGCTAATCTCAAGGTGAAAATATGACAAGGAAAGAATAAAACAAACATAAGAGAAGGAAAGGCAGTGGCTTAGTAAAGCATAACTCATTTTATGTAGTAAGCTTGAGCTTATTACATAATCCCCCCCCCAATAACGCACGCACACACACACACACACATATATCAGACAATCACATTTACAGGCATCAATTCGCCACAAGTGTTCACACTAAGAGTGAAATGCTTACAATATATATATATATATATATATATATATATATATATATATATAACAGCAAAAGATGAAGTGAGGAAGCATGGCTTTTTACCCGAATACGATGTCCAGCATGTTAAAAATATATCATTTGTTGTAAAAATTTAATGGATAAACATCTGAAGAAGTTGGTGAGGACAGGATATTTTTACGGAAACATAAATCGTAAAATTGACAACTCATTAATGAAACAGTTGTAATGGAAAATCCAGGAAATAAACGAAGGTTATAAAAAAGAAAACGTGAGTCTTTGAATTTTCAACAAAACTTTGCACCAATATATATATATATATATATATATATATATATATATATATATAAAAGTGACCTTGTGTGTGTGCGGAATGGTCTCTACTAAACTATGCTATCAATTTTTGATTTACAGGCTTGAAACTTGATATATAGAGGATTCAGACATACGGATTAAATTTGATCTGACTTTTAGCCAGTAATTAACTGGTATAGAAAGAAATAGAAAAAAAAAAGAAAATGTCTCATTACAGAAATAGAGCGAAGAATTTCTTTCTGAATTCATTTAAGACACTTGAAATGTTTTCATCAAGCATTTCATTTGTTTTACTTGCTAACATTTGTGGGATAAGGTAGATATATATTTACTTATTCATATACATTTATATATGGAGTCTTAAGATCTCCATCATGCAAGTAATTATAGGAGCACTCATGAAAATTTCAAAAACTACCTAACAAATATATTCAGCATACCAAAATCAAATTCTTTTCCATCTCACTCTTGTAAGGGTGTGTGTATAGTATGCCTTGATAAGCTTAACAATTATAACCATTATGACACATTATGTCTCAAAGAAAATTGCAACGTTTAAAAAATTGATTTACATTGTAGAAACTATAAAACAAAAATAAATCTATGAATCCAAATATAGTTAAATGGTAAAATCCGATCAATCAAATTGATTGGTAATAAAATACAGGTAAAAATCAAATCGGTAACATTGGTTTGAATAAATCCAAATTAATCAGAATTCAAAAGTCTCTACAAATTCAAATTAAATTTTAAATATAGCCATCGATTGTCTAAGTTCAAATTAAATATAGCCATAGATTGTCTAAGTTCAAATAAATGAGCAAAAGCGAAATATATAATTCGAATTTATATTAACATGTATTGATGATTGTCATCATTATTTTAGATATTTCTTATTGCAGAAATTTTTTTTTTTTCAGCAAATTGCCTACTAACATTTGCGCATGCGTACAACAAATCGTCTTTTATAATATTGTTTGATGATTTATTCAGGCAAAGACTTTTTTTTTTTTTACTCGCATAACTTTCATTTCATTCGGACATCAGAGAAAATGCATGCTAATCTCTTAACCTTTTCATTTCACTTTACTTTTTGAGTAGTGGTGGAGGAGGAGGAGAATGAGGTAAAAAATATTTATTTTCTTTTGTTTGTTTGTTTTTTTCATAATTTTAGGCAAAAAATCAACAAAATCTGCTTGGAATTACATCATTTAATTCCAACAAAATAATCTTTACAAACAAATCAAATTTGCAGACTCTTTACTGCTTGTATCTCAAACGGAACCAGTAAACATTACTTCTTCCTCCCACCACCCTTTGCTATCTTTGTCATTTGTTTTCACTGTAACAACAATGTTGTCCATCTCAACATCATTTCAACTAGAAAAACTTATAACTATTTGTTTTTACACATCTCACGTTTGGTTTAATATTGGTTTTACATGCTGGCATGCGTTGGACGGTTTTTAGAAATTGATTTCCAAAACAATCTATCTCTGGCTAGATGTTTATTTGTCCGTTTCTCTAAACTCCATTTTTATTGCTTTATGTTTTCCTTGGCAATTTCCTGTGACCTGAAGCTGTTGTATTTCTGAATTTTTGAGATGAGGATTGATTTGTATTATTCAAACTAGTGTTTTCATCTTAAGTGTTATTTTCATAAAGAGTTCCGTTTGAAATTCTGTTCACATTCTTGAGTTTGATAACAGACACCCGAAGAAGGTCGGAGGTTACATTGGTGCATCTCAGCATTACCATTTTTTGTTCAACATTGACTTTAAATGCTGGCATATATTGGACGCTTTTTGAAATTTGCTTTCAAACCAACCTATCTCTGGTATTTGCTCATACAATCGAAGAAAAAAAAACAGGCAAGGGTGTTAGGGGGTAAGTTGATCTACCAATTTCAGGAATAATGGACTTGTCTAGCGATAATAAATATAGCTACATCTACATACTGATGTAGTGATTCACGCTATTCATTTAGCATTGGGTTGCTATCGCAGACACATATCAATTGAGATTCCGATTTCAACAATCAGTCCAGTAGAAAGTGGGTTATTTTAGTGACTTTTTATCTGGTGGGTTGAGGTATTTTTTCTGAGGAATCTCAGGAGGTCCACCCTCCCAGTCCTTGCTTCTCGGTTTTGGGATGGAACAAATACATTGCTTACTACCCGAGATGACTTGACCAGGGAATGGTGATGGAGCTGCCCAAGCAATTTTTAAAACAGCCAGAGTGCTCCTCATTTAGGGGCAGTGGTTTGACTCTCCCCACCTTGTGTCACATCCTCCTGCAATGGGAAGGACGTAAATAATTTGCAGCAATTATGGCCCCCAGAATCAGGACTTATATTTCTGCAACACATTTTTACTAAGATACTCTTCATTCGTCTTTGTCTTCATTATTACTGGCTTGCAAAGCCACAGCACTGGTGATGAGGAATTCAAAACTTATGCCACTACAACAAAGGGGCTTGTCCATATCCCAACAAAATCTTTCTTTTAACCTTTTTTTGCTTAGATTCTTAACTACTAAAGTTCCATCTTCAACTGTCTTAAGTAGAATACAAAAATACATTCGGTGGTGAAGCCCAAGTTTGGAAGCTTTCAGAAATGTAGAGTTACCTCTCATAACTCCCAGGTCCACTGATCAGTGAAATGGAGGTGCCCGTCAGGTTCCCATTTATGTGTTAAACAGAAACTATGTCTATAAAATATACATCTTCAAAACAAATTACTCTACAAATCCATCGCCTACAAAACATATACAAAGTTTTGGCATAAAATGATCCAACAATAATTTGTTGGATATCTAGGCCGTGTGTACTGGGAAATTATTTTGACAAAGATGTACACCTGGCGACAAATATAAGAAAGAAAATAATTACCAAATGTACCAATCACTTGAATAAAAACTATGAACCTGACACAGGCACTCGCATAAAGAAGCAACAGATTTGACCATTGTCCAAAAGAAAAGTTAAAAGTATGTTTGAAAGATCATTTTCGGCAGAAGGTGTAATCAAAGTCAGGTCACTTCAGTGAAACAAAAATGCTGTCCCAAGGGGACGTTTCAGGCAGTCACACATAGTTATATAATAACAACGAAAAAGGATACTGTTGTTGGTTAATGATTTGGGCAAGTAAAGAATTAACAAGTTGAATTTCCATTTGTACACTGCTACGTGCAAGAATATGTCTAAGGGAAGACACACACAACATATATTGAAAAAAAAAAAAAATACATAAAAGAAGGAGTTAAAGAGAAAAATAAAAGAATTTATAAAACAGATAAACAGTGAAAACGAAGAAAAGGGATGTAAAAAAGATCTGGTTTTAGGTTAATCTAGCTTTTATGTGTTGTATATAATAACTGAGTTTGAAAATAATATATTACTTTCGTCGGAATATAAGATTAGAAAATCAATATTGACTAAGAGTCCAGTTCTTTGTGAGGTTGTTTGCAATTGGCTTGTTTCAGGAATTCCTTTCAACCAGATTTTATCCCAGGATAAATAGGCCAGAGTCATATATAGTTGAAAGGTCACCTGAAAATAGTTTTCCTTCTCAAAGTTGATTTAATAACTTAAGTAATAAAACTATTAGTGACTTTATATAGTCGTTGTGGATGGAACTTTCTAGAATTTCTAAAATGGAACACTATGACTTGGAACTTTCTGGAGCCTTCGAAAAAAGAACACTTTTCTGGTCAGTTTTTAGAACTCTCCAAAATGCTTAAAAAGAATCTTATTTTCTTATTGTAATGTAATGTATTTTAATTGTAAAAGTTTTATATCATTACATATATAATAAATTTAATTATATAATATATTTTACATTATTATATATTATAAATATAATATAAAATTAATATTATATTAGATTTTATATTGTTATTCATGTAAGAAATTGTAATTTCTTTATATTTTAAAGAGGAAAATGTGCTCTTATGATAACATCTCTTTCTTAAGGACCAACCATCCATAACAATCATCCACTATAAGATTATATTTTTATATATTAGTTCATTGTCATTCTTTTTTAAACAGCAGAAATACAACAAATTGACATGCTGTACAACCGGGTGATGTTGTAGTAGTACCTCGGGACCAACTCTGAGTAGAAATCCAAGTACTGAGGAATAAAGTGAGAAAGAGAGATATGTTTTGATATCTCCCAATTTAGGTGCACCAATCGCTCTCGCCACCCCTGCAGAACCCAACAATCAACCATCATTGATTTGTTATTGTAAAGTTTGAAATAGAACCTTCCTCTGTAAACACACCGATTTAATAGCAACATGAATTAAATAAAAAGATGTTGCCATGTCTGCTGCAAAGAAGTTCAGCTCCCAATATCACCGGCTAGTATCCTTTATCTCTATAAATATTCGATATTGCAGGGAGTAGTATTGCAATGTTTGGGTTGGTGCTCCAACCATTAGTTTCTTCATCTTGGGCAGGGTACAAAAAATGTCTCTAATATAATAGGTCATGCACTGTCTGCTAACTTCCAGCCCTCATCCCATTGCTACATTAATATGCCAGTTTTACAAGTACTTCCACGGAATATGGTCTGACGAACTTACTGCACTTTTATCCCACCCTCAACATAAATATCTCCAACATTGAAAGTATAAAGTAGATCCCGGGTTTATTTTCAGCAGCCGCATAACTCACTTTCCTTATTTGTTCATTAGTCCTCACATTCCAAATGATCAATGTTTGAGGAATTGCTCTTTTCTGGGTTGGAATCTATCCATATAACATTTGTTGCCTAATTTTTAACCTTGAAGTATTTTTTTTTAGTTTCTTACCTCAGGTGACTACCTGACTTGTCTGGGGTGATTTCCATTAAAAAATAATAAAATAAAACTACCAGTAGCGAAATTTTAATGTAATATGAAAAACATTTCTGCACAACTTTACTTAGAGTACCTCTATAAATTTGTCATTTAATCAGAGTAGCCCTATACGTCTCAATGGCATTATACCTTGCTTGTGGTTGAATAAAAGAAAAAAACAAGAATGAATCCGTTTTGTTGCCAATTGAGCAAACGGATAAAAAAAGATTAAGTGTAAAATGACCATTTAATTTACAAGTTTTTAGCTTGGAAGAAAAATGGCTGAATTGAGTTATACAGTCAATTAAATAGGTAAGATGTATTTTTTTTTCTTTTTTTTTTTTACTAAAGTTCAGTTTATTAACATGCATAGACATTGGATCCATAAATAAATATTGTATGCAACTTTAAAAGAAACGAACTTGAAAACCAGGAAAATAAAAATCAATTTTGAAAACTGATACACAAGAGAGAGAGAGAGAGAGAGAGAGAGAGAGAGAGAGAGAGAGAGAGAGAAAGAAAAAAACCATCAAATGTTTTAAATAATACATATGGTTCGGCCATATGTGAACACCTGATAAATACCGTGTTTGTGCTTCTAGAATTCAGTGTTGACTTGTTCTCCAATTGTTCTCTTATTTTTATTATAATTGTACCTCAATTTAGCTCTGTTGAGCAAGAAACCTTAGTTGGCTCTTTCACTTTTTATTTATTTATTTTTTTTAAACTCATTATGGTAAAATTTGTTTTTTCTTTAGCCATTACAAAATTCTGTACCTCAAAAAAGATTTTCAAATATATAGTCATTTTCAAGTCCAATATAAACAGGTTCTTGATGAACCGCACTCCAAAATAAATGATTTTATCCAATTTCGACCATTACCGACCATCACAGTACCTATTAACCTTATTCTTGAGTGGCCTTTGGTCCTTGATAAGCGATGACTATGAGAAAGATCTTTATATATATATATATATATATGTGTGTGTGTGTGTGTGCATGCAAGATTCTTCCTTAAGAGTTTTTTTAAGCTTATATTGCTACTGAAGTGTAAGAGGCTATTGTAATAGCAAGATGTTCGTTCGCATTTCATTTAAATTTCTGCATGTTGGTACAGTTATGGCTGTAAATGGATAGCCACAATTAACACTACTAAGAGCAAACTTCTTTCCTTACAATTATAACAAGCCTTCTCAACCACCTATAGCCATGACTGACTAATAACATCTTTCCCGAGAGTTCTTTCTTCAAACTTCAGTTAAACATTCACAGGCAACATGAACTGGAGCAAATACATTAAGGCTATTAAGGTGGGTTCTGTCTATCGTTCTAGAATGCTACTCACACCTGAGAGTATCCTGTATCTCTAGAAAGCCACCATTCGCCCATGCATTGAGTATTGTACCCATATCTGGGTCGGTGCATCTACCGTTAGTCTCCCTCTTGAGCAGGATCCAAAAAAGAATATCCAATCTAGTAGGTCTTGCACTGTCAACTAAGCTAAAACCACTGCCCCATCGCCACAATCTTGCATCTCTGTATTTTACAAGTATTTTAATGGAATGTTGAACTCATTGTACTAGTACCCTCTCAACGTACATACTCCTGACAAACCCATTTAGTAACAAAACTACACCTCTTCACTGTAGAGGTCCCTAGATGCCAGAAAGCATTTACACTAATAGTTTCATTCCTAGGACTGCTAGACTTTGGCATTTGCATCCTGATACTCGTTTCCCTGATTATACTGACATGCAAAAGTTTCAATGTAATGTAAACCAACATCTAATCTCTCCTAAACATGATCTCAAATAGTTTTTTACATTCAAAAGTTAATATGCTTTGTCTGGGGTGAGCATGAAAAAAAGATTTTTAAAGATAGAAAATAAACTTTTTTCTAAGTGCATAACTTTAGTGTAAGCTTTTCTCCAATTTTTTTACCATTGCTAGTGTGTTATCTACAACATATCATCGCAAAATCATGCAACAAAAAAAAAATACTGTATTGTTGCACACATATGTGCAGTTGTGCAACTCCAACTTTTGGAGATGGCTGGACATGGAACTTGACACTATGAACGCTGGAAAAATGCTTATGGACCGTAGAGGTTAAGCAAGGAGCTGAAAAGTCTTATATTATAATCAAGACTCTTCTGGAAGACACTTATTGGCCTCTTGGGATTGGATCTTCAAGCCGCAATGAGTAAACAAGCATCATGGCACAAAAATTTTTGTGAATATTTCACTATCATTTCACGGATGATATAAGTTGAATTATTTTGAGGTCAACTTCTCATAATATTCGAAGAATATTTATGGACAGTAGGAAGCGGACCTTGGATTTACTTTCAGCAGTCTCATAACTTGCTTCCTTTATTCCTCACATTCCATAAAATGTCTTGGATAAAGAGGGGAAAAATTGCTGCCTTCTCGGTTGAAATCTATTCATAACATTTATTATTGGATGATTTTTACCTTGAAGTAGTCATATTTTTATTTAGCTCCTTACATAAAGTGGTTTCATGCCTTGTCTGGAACGATTTCCATAAAAAATAAATAAAAATACCAGTGCATATTTTAAAATGACTGCATGAAACAATTTACAGAAATTTTCTTGTCTTGACAGAGTACAAAATTGACTTGGTAATCTAGTGGGGAATGATATTTTCTGAACTCTACAACTTCTTTCTCAAAGAAGAGATGTTATGAGGGGTGTGCAATAAGTAATGCCCCTGACCCACTTCCAGTTATCTGATCTAGCTGAAATTTTGCATGTGCAATGATTTATATCTCTACAGGTTATGTGGCAAATTACATCTCTGAACTAATTGTGGTTTCTGTTTTACAGGTGTTTGAACTGAGTCAGGTGTGAAATGGAGCCTGTTGAATGTTGAGTAGTGATTCGGTTTTTGTATTTGAAAGGACGCACACCACAGGACTTTTGATGAAATGAAAGAAACTTATGGTGATAATGCCCCATCATATGACCTTATAAACGCTGGCATCGTGAATTCAAACATGGCCGGAAGTCTGTAGAAACAGCTCCCAGACCTGGTCGCCCCCCTTTTGCCATTGATGAGGCATCTGTCCGTCAAGTTGAGGCTGCCATTTTGGAAGATCGGTGCATTACTATTTGCCAAATAGCCCAAGATGTCAAGACTACTACAGGGTCTGTGGAAACTATCATTCATGACCATTTGCATATGCATAAGGTGTCTGCCAGATGGATTCCCAGGTAGCTCACAACATTCCAGAAGCGAGAACGCATTAAGTGCTTGAGGATGAATTTGGAGATGTGCCAAGAAGATGAGTTAAAGTTTTTCAAAACACTGATTACACAGGATGAAACCTGGGTCCATCACTATGATTCAGAGACCAAAGCCCAGTCAATGCAGTGGAAGCACTTGGACTCACCACCTCCAAAGAAGGCAAGGATGCAGCCCTCTGCTGGCAAGGTTATGCTTACAGTCTTCTGGGACGAGGACGGAGTAGTCATGACAGATTTCCTGGCAAAGGGAACCACAATTACAGGAGCCTATTATGCTTCACTTTTGAGGAAATTAAGGGAAGCTATCAAAATCAAAAGGCGGGGCAAGATCAGCAAAGGTACCCTCTTTCTGCAGGATAGTGCTCCGGTCCACAACTCGCATGTCGTCAGATCAGAAGCACGGGTGTGTGGTAATGAAATCCTTCCCCATCCTCCCTACTCTGCTGACCTTGCATCCTCTGACTTTCACCTCTTCCCAGCCATGAAGTTGTTTTTGAAAGGAAAGCGTTTCCCAGATGATGCAGCCTTGATTTCTGAAGTCACGTTGTGGTTGGAGGACCAACCTGGGGTGTTCTACAAAAATGGTCTCCAGAGCTGCATCAAACGGGACAAAAGTTTTGTTGTTCTACTGCTATGGGAAGTGGGTCAGGGGTATTACTTATTGCACGCCCCTTGTACTTATATTTTTCTACTCTATCCTAAGTAGTGTTATAGAAATGATAGGTTTGGAGTTTCCATAGCATAACTGTTGCATAATAATAGTACTGGGTATGATCAAAGATTTGAACAATTATATTTATAGCCAGGGGTGATAAGAACTAACCAATCACTGTACAAAATGTATCTCTTTAAAATGTATTTCTTTGAATTTTTTGCCATAGTTTTTTATCTTGAGATTTTTTAAAACTCTTATTCACCCTAAACAAGGCACAGTGCCACTTGGACATAAGGGCTATTATTTGAGACTATGTAGGGAGTTGGACAACGAAATATCTGTTCATATTACATTTAAATTTCTTCATATCAGTACAGTCCGGGAAGCAAGCAGCCAGGAGCGAATTCTAAAGTTTAGTCATTTGAGGGAAGAAGCTACTGCTGATCATGACTGGATTAATACTACCATCCTTTTCATAGAGTTTTTTATAAGTCAAAGCTTCTCTGACTTTGATATTGCTAATTTTTGATTGGGTCAGTTACATTTTATATTTGCAATTGGATGATTTTTGTTATTATAGAGTTATTTCTTTACTTTGCCATCCACTTTTGGACCGTTTGTCTATTATAACAATGATTCAACTCAAAAATAAATTTGGGAATACTTCATAAAATATAGAGAAGTAAAATCCAGATAAGATTTAGTCCAATTCTTATAAAATCAAGCAAAAATATATAGTCCCATTAATAACTTCTGGTTTTGCTTTCAATTACTTCTTCCAATGATTCAAGATTTTAAGAATAGCTTTTTATTTTACAGGTTTTTCAACAAGTACATGTGTGATTCTGATACAGTATAATCATGCTGACACACCGATTCTTATTAGATCACTGAGTTAAGCAATATAGAACCTGGTCAGTACCAGATCGGTGACAATTTGGGAATACCAGACACTACATGTAGAAGGGTGTTGACACTTTTGGCAGTTCCTGCATTCCTCCTGGCCTCTGGCTGTCTCCATCCTGTTGTGTCATTAGAACAGGTTGCGACAAAAGAGTGAGACTGCTCAAACTAACTTCACTTGAAACAAACCCCTGCACGAGTCATCCATCATCATGATCGAATGGTCTTCATTGTCCCGATGGACGACCACACACACACAAAAAAATAAAAATAAAATGGGTAGGTGCAGTCGATCAAAGCGTAGAATCTGTTTATCTTCTTTTTCCTATTTAAAAGGAATGGGTAAGGAAAAAAAAGAGTTCATTAAGTTATAAGTAATAAAATGTTCAGATTAAAACAATAAAAATGCATTCTTTAAAATCTTCCAAGCTGTCACCATGTTCAACCATTTACTTGACCACAGATCTGGATATTCAAAATATAAGTATACTAGCATTTCAGCCCGGCGTTGCCCGGGTGTTTGGAGGTGTATGCTAAGCAAAAACAAACAAAAAAAAAAGTCAATTTTTTTTTTAACTTTGACCCCTATTATGACCCCTTAAAATTTTTTTTTTTTTGGGGGGGGGCTCAAATAGAGTTAAGTTAGATCCATGTCCAAGGAACCTATATATAAAATTTCAAGTGTTTAGACCCAAAATTCTCGGAGGAGTTTGATAGAGTTCTCAAAGGTCAAATCGTTGAACTTTGACCCCTTAACAGCCAAATTTCTGGCCGAAAACCGATCACATAGATTTTCCCAAATCTCAGTACCCTGTATATCAAATTTCGAGTCTGTAGACTGAAAATTGACAGAGTTATTGCGAAGGAAAATGTACACAAACACACAGACAGACACGTTCACTTTTATAGCTGTACTAGCATTTCAGCCCGGCGTTGCCGGGTATTTGGAGGTGTATGCTGAACAAAAAAAAAAAAAAAAAAAAAAAAAAAAGCGGTCAATTTTTTTAACTTTGACCCCTATTATGACCCCTTAAAATTTATTGTTTTGGGCTCAAATCAAGTTATTAAGTTAGATCCATGTCCAACGAACCTATATCTAAAATTTCAAATGTTTAGACCCCAAATTCTCGGAGGAGTTTGGTAGAGTTCTCAAAGGTCAAATCGTTGAACTTTGACCCCTTAATCGCCAAATTTCTGGCCCAAATCCGGTCACATCGATTTTCCCAAATCTCAGTACCCTGTATATCAAAGTTCGAGTCTGTAGACTTAAAATTGGCAGAGTTATTGTGTATGGAAATGTACACAGACACACACACACACACACAGACACTTTCACAGATATATATGATATACTTATATTTTGAACCTATTATAAGTATATTCAAAATATTAAGCAGCATGATGAATGTCTGAATCAAGAGAACATCTTGACGACTTTAAAACTTAGCAACAACAACAACAACAGATTTGGACATTTTTGCTAATGATTAAATCAATCAATTGTTGACTTAATTCATCACAGAAATTCTCCAGCAAAAAAGTCAAATATTTATTTTTCATAGAAAAATCTCAATTATGATGCTGTAAAATATTTTGTAGTCGTCCAACAAGTTATGTTAACTATTTTTCTCTTTCTCCACATCAAAATTCAATACACATCTGACAAAACTTACTTCTGCCAAAAGCAATGCCCTTCTCTGATCAATAGGCTTTTTATTGAGACCTTTATTATTATTTATTAGATGCCCTGAAGTCTTGTAACCTCATGAGATCACCAGCCTATAAATAAACGCAGTGGCCAATTTTTTTGCCTTCCTTTATTCTTCTTGCCTGATATGAACACTGCCTTTTGTACAAAATAAGGTTTGTACTAATTTTTAATCACAAAAGACAACTAGCCACCATTTGTTTCTGAATGTTTACAATGAGGATATATTATTTGGATTATTTAGACTATTCTCACAATGTTTCAGCTGATGTAACCTCCGACCTTTTTCAGGTGTATCTTGTCGAACATGGAAATCTGTGTCAAACTCTGGAATCTGCAAGGAATTACTGAAGACTTCTACTCTTTAATAGATAAAGGAATGAAAGCATAACCTGTGGGTTAAACAAAGGGTCCCATTCCGAATTCATTACAGAGTTCTGAGTTTGGAAAGATACACCTGAAGAAGGTCAGAGGTTACATCAGCCAATGAGAACAGTATTCCGAAAAATCCAAAGCAAATATGTCACATATTTTTTGTGAGTATATATAATCTATAACTATATAGTACTCCTCAAAGAAGGAGATAATATTTGGGAGGATAGTTTCATGACAGAATTGATACTACACTTAAAAAAGGGGGGGCTGTAATACTTGAAAGGATAATATAACAGAACCTACTACACAATCCCCACACAAAATGGGAGGGTGATATTATCATGAACAAACATACTCCACTACCCTCTCCCCAAACAAAGAGAAGAGGCTGATAGTGACAGGACAGATACTACATTATCCTAGCCCACAAACAAGAAGGTAATGCCTGAGAGAATAGAACAAGTACTACACTAACTCCCGTCCCTCGCTGAATGTAGCATTGAATGATAGTATATTAGTCCAGAATAGTATAATAAACTTAACTGAACATTTAAAAGATAGTAATAGTATAGTTTCAACTTCGGACAGATGAATATCAAATTATACAACAACAGATTAATTATTTATACATTGAGTTCAGTTTGGATTTATTTCATGGCATACTAGTCTTTTTTGTTTTAAGTTTTAAAAAAATTTAAATGTATAAATTATACAGACATGGGGAAAAAAATCAAAATCTAAGGACGATAACCTATATTTTTGCCTTGAAGTTAGAATATGAATTATGTCCCTTTTTTGCTAAAATGATTATTTTCGGAAAGAAACTGATGTTTTAGTGTAAAAAAAACCCCCAAAAACATGCTATATAGACAAAATGTAAGAAACTGCTAGTTAGAATCAAATATCAATCAGTCAAATCTCTTACTATTTAGGTCTAACATAAAAATTGACATGATAACCATGATATATTAAATGTACCTTTTAAGTCATTTAATGCTGAATTTAGTCATTTTGATAGTTTTTGTTTTTATATATTACTAAATACATAATTACTAACCAAGACTAAAAAGTCACTCTAGGATAAGGGTTAATGAGATAAATAGATTCACGACTTTAATGATGAATATTAGGAGAGGATTGAAAATAAGGAATGGAATGAATAATATTTGATGACTTACAAGGTGCCTTAAATAAGTTTCCAGACTTTTTTGTACCGGCA
Organism: Euprymna scolopes; assembly: GCF_053919585.1. Lineage (NCBI taxonomy): Eukaryota > Metazoa > Mollusca > Cephalopoda > Sepiida > Sepiolidae > Euprymna > Euprymna scolopes. The sequence continues at coordinate 100,551,433 of NC_136485.1, forward strand.
TTTATAATTGTTGTAGACTCTTGAAAATTCAGTATGTTATTGCTATACATTTTATGAGATGGCTGACCAATTTTTACAATTTCCGGTTCAAATGAATAGTTATAGCAGGAATTGAAATACACCCTACTAAAGCCCGATTGTCACAGCTGGTGAATTTCAAAAATGCAATCTGAATATGAGGACACTTAGGAGAACTATATGCAATAAAATTCTGTTTTAAACTTTGAAAAAATGCCACAGAAACGTATGGAATGCTTCAGACTGCTTTTGGACCATCTTGTATGAATTGAGCACGAGTTTGAGTAGCATAAGAGATTCAAAAAAAGCAGGAAGCCTGTGAGGAATGATGAGGTGTAGGAGGGGTAAGGATGTCAGACCAAAGTTGATTGGCTAAATAAAGAATTTTATAGATAAGAACTGTTGTGTGTTTATAGAAACAATAAGTGCACAGTTTGATGTCAGTAGTGAAACTGTACACACAATTATTCGTGAGGAACTAAAGATGATGGAAGATTTGTGCAAAGTTTGTCCGAAGGATGCTCAGAGAAGATCAGAAAAAAAGACGTCATGACAGCAGGGCGATGGTTGAACTGATCAATTCAGATCACACAAGTCTTGATGCTCTGGTGACCTGCGGTGAAAGCTAGAATTACTATTACTCCGAAACCAAGAGACAGAGTTCCCAATGGAAACATGCTGGTTTTTCCAGACCCAAGAAGGCCAGACAGAGCAAATCCACCCAGAAAATTATGCTGATCCCTTTTTTGATAGCATGGCATGATTTACAGGCACTGGGGTCCCACTGGGCAGACAGTCAACAAGGAATACTATGTTGAGGTTTTAAAGGAGTTCAGGAAGAGATGTCGTCAGAAGAGTTCAGCACTCTTCAAATCAGGTCAGTGGCAGTTCCACCAGGACAATGCATTAGTCCACAACTCCATCCTTGTCGCAGACTATTTGACCAAGATGGACATCAAGACAGTTTCTCATGCTCCCTTTAGTTCAGAACTTGCTCCTTGTGACTTGGTTATTCTTTAAGCTCAAAGAAAACCTTAGCGACTGTCATTATGAGACCACTGAGGAGATGAAAGAGGCTTTCAGGAAGGCAATTAACATGCTCATACAATAGGACTTCCATAGGGCCTTCCAGAAATTGTTGGAACAGTAGATGGGACCTTTATAGTTACAACCACTCCAGATAGATTCTGAAAGGATAGAGTGACCAGAGGTAGGGAAAACACCTTGCTCAAGGATATCCAAGATAATTTTGTGCCACAAATTTGTTGGAAGACAATCTTAAAGTAAATCTATTTTATTTTTGTGAAGACACTGGTTTCAAATTACCTTGAACTCTTTGTTGCCATCGCCATCATATTCGGTTCAACACCCATTTTACATGCTGGCATGTGTTGGACAGCTATAAGAAATTGACTTCAAAATTAACCTATCTTTATTGATCCCTTAAGTTCATTTTAATTACTTCCTCCTATATTTTCCATATTTCCTGCGAACTGAATCTGTTATCTCAACTGTTCTCCATCTAATGAACCATGAACTCCCATCTATTCTTTCAACGAATTCATGCCATAAAAACTTCCTATTCTGCACACATCTTCTTCATTTGGATTTAATTTTCCTCCGAGATCAGATCTAAGCCTATCTTTAAGACTCAAATTGCACATCCATTGTATCTTTCTCATATCATTGCTCACTATGCAATGTATGCTTGACCTTGCTTCAACACTTCTAGATAAAAATTAAAAATAACAAAACAGAAATCTATAACTAGAATACCAGTCCCAAAACAGGTAAAATTATTACCTGTCAAGAACACTTTTCTACCACTTTTATGTCCCTTTACAAAGATAAAAATCAAGATAGAATGATACTAAAGCTTGGGTCTAGATCCTATTTCCAATTTTGATCGAAATCCATTAGACGATTTTTATTCTAAAAAATGTTTAAAATAAGACATAAGCTTAAGGTGTAAAGAAAAATTGAAATTCATGGAATTTTGTTTAATGACAATGCATCAAATTCATATATATCTGAAATATTTGTATTTTCAAATGGGAAGTTGTGCCTCTATGATATACCGTCCAAATCCTTTAAGTTACTTCAAAGAAACCGAAATTTGAAGAATATTTATTAATTGATGTCTGAAATGTATTGTTAAAACTTCAGAAAAATCAGAAGTATCGGAATTTTAGCAAACAAATTTCACCTGTTTTGCATAAAATTATATTAAAGTAAATATAGCCAACATTACGACACTGTACACCTAGCAGCTGTGTTCCAAAATTTTAATGATCAGTTAATTAGTTTAGGAGTGAATCATGTACAGACAAGTATCATGCAGTTGTTTTGTGGGTCTGAAGATGGTTCATCATTTCGATCCGAGTTCTAAAGTATCTCTTACATGTGAGGCAGCTGTGACTGATTCTGTAGCAAAGGTGCTCACTATTTTATCTTTTCTAATAATAGGTTTCCTCTTGCGTTCTTTAATGCCGTTATAGTCTCTTTGCAGTATGCAAGGACATCTGTTTTAGGCTAAATTTTTCCACAAATTTTTAACCTGTCCTTAAACCGTTTCCACTGCCCTCCTCTGGTTCTTTTTCATTTGAACAATCGCCATAAAGGAGCTGTTTTGGGAGTCTTGAATCTAACATACGGCATATGTGACCTGTCCAACCAACCAGACACTGTGGCAGTATAGTGTGTGCTGATGGGACGTTTGACTGGGCTAAAAACTGTCTGGTATCGGGTCCTGCCACTTGATTTTCATCAATCTACAATAGCAGGTTACATAGAAATGGCTCAGCTTATAAGACATTGCAAAGGCTGCTGCAAAGAAGTTGAGTTCCTTCAACTGTGCTAGAAAATTCTTCACCTAATAATATCCTGTATCTGTACAAAGCAACCATCGTCCATGCATGGAATATTGCTAGTGCATCTATTAATACCATTGTTCTTTCCCTCTTAGTCTAAAGAAGTGTAACGTGCATCAAGGAGATAAGCGCCCGCGTGTTTGCATGTTGTGTGGGTACGTGGGAGAGACGGATGAGGGGAAAAAGACTTACCTCGAGACCAGCTCAGCGTTACCGACCAAAAATAGAAAAGAAAGACCAAGATGGCGGCCGCCGTCTTTTGTAAATTATGATGTCTCGCAAAGTCACACGAATTCTCGGAATATGCAAATTTAGCCGGCCTAGAACGACGATAAAAGCGAGTGAGGGGAAAGACGTCAGCGAGGGACGATTGAGTTGGCTGGGGAATCGTGTGGCTGTTGCTTCTTGTGCCGTGTGAGGATATTTTACCGTTGTTAGAATCCGTGCAGAACCGGTGTAAAAAGATTATTGAATTGCTGCAACATTTATAACATCTTTTCCTGAACTTACCGTGTTAAAGAGAGAGTCGGGCGCCATCTTGAATTTTTCCTTACACATTTCTGTTACAAGCTATTTCGGCCATTTGGCCTCTAGGACTATGATCGAGTCGAAATTTGACTTAAAGCTCATACCCGAGTTTGACGGGTCCACATCCATCGTCGACTGGGTTGAAAGGGTCGAGCTGACGTGCGACCTTTGTGAGGTGAAAAGGGTACACACTGTGATTCTCCTGAGATTGGCTGGGGGTGCCTTGAGTGTATATCAGCAACTCAGTGCTGCCGAAAAGGGAGATGTCACCGCAATTAAAGCTGCGCTGTACAAGGCATTTGCCATGGATCCTTGTACGGCCTATGAAAAATTTGCTTCCCGAAAACTTCTACCGGAGGAAAGCGTGGACGTTTTCTTCGCTGAGTTAAAGAAACTCGCAGTTCTGTTCGGTGGAGGGGTGTCGGAGCGAACGCTCGCGTACGCGTTTGTGGCGGGCCTTCCCACTCGGGTGAAGCAGCTACTGAGAGCCTAAACCAGCGTTTCAACAACGACCATGGAACACTTGATGGAACGTGCTCGAGCCATCATCAAAGATGAGGAGGACCTGGGGGAACCAGTTGTGATGGCGACACAGACAGGCCAGATTGGCGCTCGGGAGATTCCGAATCAGAACCCTGCAAGCAATGGGAAATGTTTTCGCTGCGACCGACACGGACATTTTGCAAGGAATTGCACCAACAGGAGGCGTGTGCGCTGTTTTAAGTGTGGCGGTTTGGGGCATCTAGCCCAAAACTGTGCGGGAAACGTATCAGGGGAGAGGACGTCAGCGCCGCCCTGCTCCCCGAGCAAAATTTGAACAAGGCACAACCAGTGATGACCGTCTACGTAAACAGGATACCCTGCTCAGCACTTCTCGACTCAGGCTGTTCGCATACTATAGTGAGCGCCAGGCTGTGTCCAAGTTGGACACAGAGGAAGATCAAAGTCACTACGATAGGAGGCGAGACCCAGACATGCTGTGGAGCTGGAACTGTCAAGATCTACACGGACACCGGTGCAGCCACTAAGATCAATGTGCTCGTGACCCAAGGAAATCTCCTGGGGTTTGACCTGTTGCTCGGATACGATGCCATCAAGGCGCTGGGGGGAGTCGCAATTCATCGGGATGGAAAGGTGTGATTCTTGGAGGCCCCAGTGTGTGCAGCGCTCCATATCGATCGGCCGGATTTTACAGTGGACTACGACTCGCGCAAGAGGGCCTGGATTGCATCTTGGAAGTGGACCGAGGGAATGGCACCGACTAAACTCAAGAATGGGGTTGCAGAGTACCCTATACCCAGTGAGGCCCGAGCAGAATACGAAAGGGAACTAAAGGCGTGGATCCAAGATGGCTGGTTAATCCCCTACCCTGAGGACAAGCTTGGACCTCCCAAGGGTCTAATACCCTTGATGGCAGTAGTCCAGCATAACAAGTCGAAAGTACGGCCCGTGCTGGACTATAGGGAGCTTAACAAGCATATTGAAGCCTACACTGCCGATGCTGACGTATGCGCCAGTAAGTTGAGGGAATGGCGTCAGAAAGGCACTAATGTCTCGATATTGGATTTGCGAAAAGCCTATTGACATGTGCGAGATCTTCGCCCAGCTACCGAGGTGCGTCACACAACTACAGAAGAAAGCAGTAAAGCGTCTAGCGATGAGCTGCCGATGCACGGATTCAGTGAGCCCCCTCCAGAGACTGATAGCGATACTTCATCTGATGAGGCGGAACCAGATCCAGAGCCCGAATCTGAAACAGTGAATGTACCTCTTCGCAGAAGCACACGCACTAAAAGGCCGCCCCCCCCCCCAGTGCTCTCTATGTGATCATCAGATCAGGGGGGAGTGTAACGTGCATCCAGGAGATAAGCGCCCGCGTGTTTGCATGTTGTGTGGGTACGTGGGAGAGACGGATGAGGGGAAAAAGACTTACCTCGAGACCAGCTCAGCGTTACCGACCAAAAATAGAAAAGAAAGACCAAGATGGCGGCCGCCGTCTTTTGTAAATTATGATGTCTCGCAAAGTCACACGAATTCTCGGAATATGCAAATTTAGCCGGCCTAGAATGACGATAAAAGCGAGTGAGGGGAAAGACGTCAGCGAGGGACGATTGAGTTGGCTGGGGAATCGTGTGGCTGTTGCTTCTTGTGCCGTGTGAGGATATTTTACCGTTGTTAGAATCCGTGCAGAACCGGTGTAAAAAGATTATTGAATTGCTGCAACATTTATAACATCTTTTCCTGAACTTACCGTGTTAAAGAGAGAGTCGGGCGCCATCTTGAATTTTTCCTTACACATTTCTGTTACAAGCTATTTCGGCCATTTGGCCTCTAGGACTATGACCGAGTCGAAATTTGACTTAAAGCTCATACCCGAGTTTGACGGGTCCACATCCATCGTCGACTGGGTTGAAAGGGTCGAGCTGACGTGCGACCTTTGTGAGGTGAAAAGGGTACACACTGTGATTCTCCTGAGATTGGCTGGGGGTGCCTTGAGTGTATATCAGCAACTCAGTGCTGCCGAAAAGGGAGATGTCACCGCAATTAAAGCTGCGCTGTACAAGGCATTTGCCATGGATCCTTGTACGGCCTATGAAAAATTTGCTTCCCGAAAACTTCTACCGGAGGAAAGCGTGGACGTTTTCTTCGCTGAGTTAAAGAAACTCGCAGTTCTGTTCGGTGGAGGGGTGTCGGAGCGAACGCTCGCGTACGCGTTTGTGGCGGGCCTTCCCACTCGGGTGAAGCAGCTACTGAGAGCCTAAACCAGCGTTTCAACAACGACCATGGAACACTTGATGGAACGTGCTCGAGCCATCATCAAAGATGAGGAGGACCTGGGGGAACCAGTTGTGATGGCGACACAGACAGGCCAGATTGGCGCTCGGGAGATTCCGAATCAGAACCCTGCAAGCAATGGGAAATGTTTTCGCTGCGACCGACACGGACATTTTGCAAGGAATTGCACCAACAGGAGGCGTGTGCGCTGTTTTAAGTGTGGCGGTTTGGGGCATCTAGCCCAAAACTGTGCGGGAAACGTATCAGGGGAGAGGACGTCAGCGCCGCCCTGCTCCCCGAGCAAAATTTGAACAAGGCACAACCAGTGATGACCGTCTACGTAAACAGGATACCCTGCTCAGCACTTCTCGACTCAGGCTGTTCGCATACTATAGTGAGCGCCAGGCTGTGTCCAAGTTGGACACAGAGGAAGATCAAAGTCACTACGATAGGAGGCGAGACCCAGACATGCTGTGGAGCTGGAACTGTCAAGATCTACACGGACACCGGTGCAGCCACTAAGATCAATGTGCTCGTGACCCAAGGAAATCTCCTGGGGTTTGACCTGTTGCTCGGATACGATGCCATCAAGGCGCTGGGGGGAGTCGCAATTCATCGGGATGGAAAGGTGTGATTCTTGGAGGCCCCAGTGTGTGCAGCGCTCCATATCGATCGGCCGGATTTTACAGTGGACTACGACTCGCGCAAGAGGGCCTGGATTGCATCTTGGAAGTGGACCGAGGGAATGGCACCGACTAAACTCAAGAATGGGGTTGCAGAGTACCCTATACCCAGTGAGGCCCGAGCAGAATACGAAAGGGAACTAAAGGCGTGGATCCAAGATGGCTGGTTAATCCCCTACCCTGAGGACAAGCTTGGACCTCCCAAGGGTCTAATACCCTTGATGGCAGTAGTCCAGCATAACAAGTCGAAAGTACGGCCCGTGCTGGACTATAGGGAGCTTAACAAGCATATTGAAGCCTACACTGCCGATGCTGACGTATGCGCCAGTAAGTTGAGGGAATGGCGTCAGAAAGGCACTAATGTCTCGATATTGGATTTGCGAAAAGCCTATTGACATGTGCGAGATCTTCGCCCAGCTACCGAGGTGCGTCACACAACTACAGAAGAAAGCAGTAAAGCGTCTAGCGATGAGCTGCCGATGCACGGATTCAGTGAGCCCCCTCCAGAGACTGATAGCGATACTTCATCTGATGAGGCGGAACCAGATCCAGAGCCCGAATCTGAAACAGTGAATGTACCTCTTCGCAGAAGCACACGCACTAAAAGGCCGCCCCCCCCCCCAGTGCTCTCTATGTGATCATCAGATCAGGGGGGAGTGTAACGTGCATCCAGGAGATAAGCGCCCGCGTGTTTGCATGTTGTGTGGGTACGTGGGAGAGACGGATGAGGGGAAAAAGACTTACCTCGAGACCAGCTCAGCGTTACCGACCAAAAATAGAAAAGAAAGACCAAGATGGCGGCCGCCGTCTTTTGTAAATTATGATGTCTCGCAAAGTCACACGAATTCTCGGAATATGCAAATTTAGCCGGCCTAGAATGACGATAAAAGCGAGTGAGGGGAAAGACGTCAGCGAGGGACGATTGAGTTGGCTGGGGAATCGTGTGGCTGTTGCTTCTTGTGCCGTGTGAGGATATTTTACCGTTGTTGGAATCCGTGCAGAACCGGTGTAAAAAGATTATTGAATTGCTGCAACATTTATAACATCTTTTCCTGAACTTACCGTGTTAAAGAGAGAGTCGGGCGCCATCTTGAATTTTTCCTTACACATTTCTGTTACAAGAAGTGCCTTTAATCTAACAGTTTCCGCACTATCAGTCAAACTCCAACCTCTGTCCCATCGCTGCAATGTTGCATCATGATGCTAGTTTTACAAGTACTTTAATAAAATGTGCTCTGATGAACTCATAAGTATTCATGCTTCCTCGACGCACATACTCTTGGCAAAGCTGTCCAGCAGCAAAATCACTTTTGTTGTTGAAGTCCATGTTGGAAAGCCTTCTACTCTAATAGTTTCTTCTCTCAGATTGTTAGACTTTGGAATTCCCTCCCTGTTTTCAGCTTGAGGTGAATAAAAGTAGAAAAAATACATGGGACCTTGTCTGTGTGAGGAACAGTCTATCAAACTATCAATTTTTGGTCTATAGATTTGAAACTTGATATATAGGAAATTCGGACTAGTGGAATAATATAATATAATAGTGGATTTGAGTCTTAGCCGATAACAATGCTAAGAAGTCAAAATTGATAAAATTAGGACTTGACAGGCATAAATCAACTTAAAGCGATTCTCTACACATGCGCAAATTTAAATTTATGAAAATGCTAGTTTATTTTTAGAGTTTTGATATTCATCTATTAGAGGCTCAGATAGTAACAAATAAGGTTTTGGCTTTGATTCTAGCTGATGGTATCCAAATCATTTTTTTTTAACTTTTTAAATCACTACTATATATTGGGAACAAAATAATAATCAATAGAATATTGAATCTATTATAATAAATATGAAATCTGTATGAATTAAAAAAAATCATTCAAAGCATATTTTATGATCCAGCCACTACTATATATTAGGTACAATATAATAATCAATAAAGAATTGTCGCTATGATAATAATAATATGAAATCTGCATAAATTAAAATATAGCAGTTAAAAATTGTTAAATTTAAAACACTGCTGCTAAAATCTCGGTACTCCAAATCTCGACACTGTCAAAACTCAACTCTAGAACAACGCACTGCTGACAACACTTGCTACTCTGACATCCAAATCTAAAATCAACACTGTTTCTGAAAAAATTCAGGCTTTTTATATCCAACCAGAAGCATCTCATTTGCATGTTATGTGACAAATATTACAAGCATATAAAGAAAAAAGGCAGACATTTTTTTTTCTTTTTTCATTCTTTTTGTCTACACGGAACTCTACAGACTGTACACAAACAGGTTTGTACTAATTTTTAATCACAATCATATTTAAGCATATTTTATAACTAGATAACAGTGGGCGACTAGTATATATAAAAGCCTAACATTATATAAATAGAAATATGCATTTTACTTTTTCTTGATACAAAATTTTCAATCGAAATCAGATTAGAAAAATTGAAAAACTTTTCCATCATCAGGATACATGGTAGCCTTCAAATTCAATGTGAACAAGTTCTTGTTGAGCCGTCCTCATAAATAATCCAATTCTCTCAAATTTACACCATTAACGATTACTACACTGCCACCTTACATTAACTCTTATCCTAGAGTAGCCTTGAGGCCTTGATAAATAGTGACTCCCAAGTAAAAAAAAAAATGAATCCATTTCTTTTTATATGAACATATAACTTTTCTTTTATATAATAAAGTTAATTTCTGTAGTTTTGTCATCGAGAGCTTTCTTTCCTACAAAATCAATATTTGATTCTGATTCATACGTTTTCTCAGAGATGGTTGCAGCATCTTAAGAACAATAATAATTAAATTTGAGTTAGATAAATTCAGAAAATAATTTCTGTGTAAGATTTATTTTTGTATAGCTACCGTTTAAAAAAAAGGAGAGGTAATTCTGTATTCATCTAGACAGATGTACTTTCCTTTGTTTGGAACTAAAATAAAAAATTTAGAAAAAAAAGGCATAGTTTAAAAAAAAAAAATATATATATATATTCTTCCGTCTTACCGCAGAAAGATTGGACAAAGTAGGAAGGTGAGAAAAGTCAAGCAAAGGTCCCTATAGGAGGAGCACTAACCCTTTAAAACTTGCCTAAGCAATCCCGTTGGCATTTTCCAGTATGGGCACTTTAGGCAGTAAACCTGAAACTTACTCCACCCAAAAGACAAGCGGCAACAACCTCGAAGGGTGGACCTCTTAGGACTACCCAGAACCACATCTCAATCTGACAGATGCTAAGTCATTCCCTACTCCAAAATGGTCAAGACTTTGCTAGACAGTGTCGATAGCTTGAGTAGGTTATATTTATAGTAATTGAGGTGATGCTGTGTCAAGTGTGCAAACTTAGTTTTAGATGGAAAAAAAATCTGAACATTTCTAAAAGTTGGGTTGATATTTTTTTAATTTTCTTTTTATTATAAATCATATCAAGTGTTTACGTCCTCCCAATTTACTTAATCTTATGTCTAACTTTTCCCTCCTGACGAAGGATGAGTTCAAAGGTGGGGAAAATCCAGTTTCCAAAAAGCATGAGGCAAGATAAGGACAAAAATATCCCATCGACACTTGGTTTAGCAAGTGACCAGCAGTAAACTCATTCCTTCCCTGAAAAGAGAAAATGCATTGGAAGCGGATTTTCCAAGACTCGATACACTTTCTACGCTTTTATCGTCTGTTTTATAAAAACTATTTCCCTGACACAAGCACTCACCCTCATAGATTAGACTAAAGTATAGTTCTCTTCGATCTTACGTTTAAATTTTTGCACGTTATTATAGCCACGGAAGTAAGAGATTGGAAAGGAATTCCAAAGTCTAGCAGTTTGAAAGAAGGGTAGGTTTTCTGGCATTAACAGATCACTCGGTGAAGGGGTAAGATTTTTCTGTTTGTCGGGTTAGTCGAAATGGTATTTACTCTAGGGGACCCAAGCGCTACAAGTTCAGACACATTCCATTAAAGTGTTTGTAAAATATTCGCAGCAACAAAGATTGGAGCTAATGCTTGGTAGATTAGGTTGGAGACTTTTCTTTAAACTCTGTTCAAGAGGGTAAGACTAGTGATAGATTTATCAGCTCAAATGTGGTGACCATACTCCATGCATGGGCCAATGGTGGCTTTGAAGAGATACAGGATGGAAGAGAGGGTATATGATTTAATGGCAATTGTATTTCCAGCAGTTTAAAATATTTATTTGAAGCTACAAATAAAGAAACCATAATATTAAAAATAATAATAAAAAAGGTTAACAGGAAGTCTACCCCCTATCTTAGACCAACAATACAAGAAAAAAAAAAAAAGAAAACGAAAAGAATCAGTTATCATTAGAAATGACATCACTAGAAAATATAAAAGAATCAGTAACCGGAAATTAACACTTAACTTACAAAACGAAATAAAACAAGTCTATGGAGGTGTTATTTTTATGTGACCGATCCTTACAGCAGGGAATATGAATAAGGGCTAATTAGAGCTCATCATCACCAGTACTTAAATGCAAGCCAACCAACTGACCACACAACAAGCGGTAGAGGCGGGCATGGGAGGTACTGAATCATTGACTGGCCACAGGTCAAGTCAATGGGGGCAGGTTATGTCTGGAAAAACTCACCTTCTCACCTTAAATAAATAAATAAAAACTAAAATGGTCATTTTTTTCCTTCATATTTGAAACTAATCAAGCGAATATTTTTTTCCCTTTGTCAAACCAAACCAATGGTTCCCAACCTTTTTTATATGGCAGCACAGTATGGAGGGTTTTGTAATTTTCACGGCAAACTATCACAAAAAATATAGTTTTTCAACTCAAAGCTTTTTACAATAAAATAATAAAAAACAAAGATTATATAAGGATAATTTTTATTCACATAAATCAACATATCCTATATTCCATAATCATGGTGAATGTCAGTGAGACAGTTGTGCCTGGTGTTTCTGTTACAATATATGGGCAAATCTGAGAAAGACACTCTTAACTTCAATATTTTAAAGTTTTTCGCATTTAAACTTTTTTTTATTATTGAAATGTTGCTTACAAGTACACTTAAAGGTCGATTTACACTTGTCGAGTTCTAATTTTTTTCAATTTTGAACTCTTAGCAGAACTTTTTACTGGCTGAAAACCCAACTGAATTTGTTCCACTGGTCCAAATCCCCTATATAGCAAGTTTCAAGTCTGTAGACCAAAAATTGACAGTACCCAGGTAAGGCCATCTAGTATTGCCCGGTCATAAAATATGCTTAAATATATTGTAATTTATACAAATTTCGTTTTTGCTGTTGTTATTATTATTACAATAATAATAACAATAATAATAATAATAATAATAATAATAGAAGACAAAATTATTCTATTGATTATTATACTATATTCAATATATAGTAATGATTTCAATAGTTGAAAAAGAATGACTTTGGTGCAATCAGCTGGAATTGAAACCAAGATATTCAGCGCTTCAGCCTTTATTGTTTCAGTCTGCGCTATCGCCAGATAGATAAAAAAAAAGGCTAAAAATTGAGCAACTTTAAGCTAAAAATGTATACGTATGTATGCTCCTGCCAAGGTCAACTTTTTTTCCCAAATTTGACCTCTTAGCAGCTATCTTTACTAAACCTAAAGTATTCAGAGGTTCAAATACTGTATATATCACGTTTCAAATCTGTAGACGAAGTATTCAGAGAGGAATTTGATAGATATTTTGTGCACACACACAAGGTCATATACATATAAACATATCCGTATGCTAGAACGTTTCATCCTCAGTTCTATGTAATTATGCACAATGTAGAAACTATGCGTAAAAAGAATTAGGCAAAATAGTTAAACGAAACAAATCATCTAATAAGAAACCATAAAAATGAATAATTAATGAAATACTCGCATTTCAAAGGAATATGCAAATTAGTTAACCTTCATGAAGTCACTCGCATATCCATGACTGAGTATATCAAATTCGTTTTAATAATTTTTAAATAGAATATTAATATCAATGTCAAAACGAGAAACAAACTCAAATTTATTAGAATAACCACCCCAGGAACTTTAAATTTCCTGAAGAGAAATTCTTCACAAAACATCCTTACTGATGCGACCACCAACTGATTTTTTGAAACTACAGAAAAAAAAAAATCAATAATACATTCTTATTCTCTTTTCAATTGTTTTTAATAAAGAATTTGCTAAATAAAAAGTCGTTTTTGATAGACTCCCGAGTACAGAAACTTTTTTGTAGCTCTTTTTCTGCACCTGGGGAGGGGGGGTAAGTGCAGAAGTTTTATGCCGTTCTATTAAAACACCTGTCTCATATCCTCGCAATAATAATCAGGTAAAGATTTCCCTTCTTTTTTTTTTTTCTTTTTCCTGTCATTAAGGATTTGATATTACCGGAAATCGTTTTTAACATTTTTTTTTTTTTAATAACGAGGCAAACGGGTAAATTTGACGACATTTTTTTAGAATTAAATAAGAGCCCCACCCAACCTTCTAAATAATAATAAAAAATAATTTTGACTTTTTTAAAACTTTTCAGTTTTTTGTTTTAATGGAAATCGATCCAGACAAGGCATGAAGTCACTTAATGTAAGGTTTTAAAAAATATATGGAGGCTGACTCCTAGAGTAAATGTGGTTACTGAAATGATTCTAACTAATCGTAGTATAGACAAAATGGGATAGAAAAATTGTTAAAATGTATATTCCATTATTTTTATTATTATTTTTTTTTTATTATTATTATTATTTTTTTTTTGCAGCTTGAGTTTTTTAGGGAGCTTGATTTTCTGCACGTTAAAAAGGGACTTTGTGTCTATCCCTGCCTTCGTGGGGAGGCAAATATAAATAGGGAGGGGATATTTTTTTAATACACAATACGACTAAAATAAATATGGACTGTTGTTGAGGGAGGACTGTTGTACTTGGCTAATAATTCACTTGAAGGTTGTGTCTTTGGGAGAATATCTTGCTTGCTAGTTGCCAAAAAAACAAAATTCACGTGGCAACATGCTGTAATAGAAGATACCACCCATACAATAGCAGCACTTCTGTTTAACCTGTCAGGTGACAGGACCAGAAAAGGAAAAAAAAAAAAGAAAAACTTAACTTTGTAGATGGATTCTTTATATACATATAGCATTCATTCACATAAGAATAATGGCTATAAGAAAGACAAATTGGAGAGGACACGAGGCAAAGTTTTTGAAAGCCGAGAGAGCGAGCATAGGCGAGAGTTAGTGTTGTGAATTATGGTTTACGAGAAGCTGGTACAAATTGCGCCATTGGCGAGGAGTCTGGACAAATCTTTTTTTCAGTCTCGATAAAGCAGACTCCTTATCTGTGCGAGGTTGGTGTTAGGAAGTGCATCCAACTGTAAAAATGTTTCGGTTCTTATAACTTGTCTCAAGTAGCAAGGATCAAGTCTAAGATTTCTTCTCCTTTTGAACAGAACAGATACTATGCTTTGATTCTAGCTAGTCTCTTTAATAGCAAAGGTCTTCTATTACATAAAGGACAAGTTGTCTGTGTGTGTACGACTTTTTCTTTAAAAGTCCAAAATTACAAAAACACCAGCAAAGTTGGTATTTTCTTGATTGATGTTGCCCCGGATGAATAATATCTAAGATTTATAAAAAAAAATGTTTATTCTTTGACCCTAAACTAGTGCAGATTTAATCAGGGGAGGTCGGTTTTCCAATCATTTTCTGTACTAAGTAAAGGAAATTAACTGATCTCTTAAAGAATTACTTATGCCAAATCCTTCCTCGAGGAATCTATAAAAAGGAATTGTGTGTGTGTGTGTGTGTGTGTGTGTGTGTGTGTGTGTGTGAAACCAGAGAGAGGAACGTGCTAGGTGAAGAAAAAGGGTTGGGAGAGGGAGGAGGAAACAAGGCAGGGGAAACAGATAAAGACAGAGACAGATAGCAGTTTTAATCGAAATACGTTACACTTTTGCTCCAGGCAATGCCGGGTAGCCCTGCTAGTAAGCTAAGAAAAAAAAATACCAAGAAGGATAAAGAAAAAGTGTATAAATACCTGGGAGTCAAGGAGGGGATGGAATTCATCATTGTCAAAAAAAAAAAAAAAATGTTGAAGAAATATTAAAAAGATGACTGTAGAAAATTCTAAATATGGCATTAAATTTTTAAAATATTTTTCCAATAATTTTTTTACATCCCTTCTAAATGTCCAGCAGAGTCGTCATATATTGTGCTGGATAATGCACGATACCACAATAGATATCAAATGACAAACTATTAATGCTCGTGGATGTTTATCGACTAGCCGTCAAGAACTGATAGCGGAAAAGGATTGATTTGACTTCAATTATTCTCTAAGACAACAAAAACAAAACTAAAAATAAATAAGGCAACAGTAGTTCATGGATCAATGTAGTTGTGGACAGGCCAGCCTGGTGGGTGTCGATAGGAAGCATTGGAAACAAAATCAACAAGGACATAAATATCTCAAATATTGAGGAAGAAAAAGTAAGAAAAAACAAAAGAAAAAAGAAAGCCATGATGGGAAAGGAATGAAGTATGTGTATGTATATATGTATTAGTGATGGGACGATTCCAATATTATTACAAATTCAAATTACTGATTCTGATTCCATTTAAATCTGTAATCATTTAGTTATAGAGTTGCTTATTGTTTTTTTTAAATTTTTGGATTACCGTAAAAGCCCATGTAACATGCGCACATACTTTTGCAACATACAAATATGCTTGTTTAGAGGTGATCTATAGATTTTAGTTTTGCTGATAGTTGAAAATTGATATTCATTTTACCATTAACAGAAAACTAAGTTTTAAACAAAACAAAAAAAAAAAATTAAAAGAATCATTTTTGACATCGGAAAATAGGTCAAGAATTCCATTCTGTAACCTCAAAAAGTTTTGGATTAATTGTCTCAAAACTATATTTTAATTTTGTTCACCCCAAATAAAGTATGATCCTGTCAATACATAAGAAGCTATGGTAAATTAAGGACAGCCCAAGTGAGGAGTTAGCAGCGAAATGCATGTTTACATTATATCTATATTTCTGCATGTTGGTACAGTTAGGAAAACAGGAAGCAAACAGGGAAACCCAAAGGCTAGCACTTTAAAGAAAGAGAGCAGAAAGCTCTATGGCATCTGGGAACCTTTATAGTGAAGGGATGAAATTGTGCTGAGAAGCTAATCAAGGGCATTTACGTACAGCAGCAGTGCAGCAAATTTGTCATTGCACATTCCATTAAAGTACTTGTAAAACAAGGACAGGAATGCAAGATTTCGGTGATGAGACAGAGGTAAGAGATTGTTAGAACAATGGACAGAAAGTTGTTCACCAACATACACAGAAGGAAGTTGAAATAGAATCATTAATCTAGGTGTCTCAGATGACTGGAACAAAGGATCATACAATGGAGGTCAATTAGTTTTACAACAGTCCTGAATTTGCAAAGATTGACAAGTTTTTGAATTTAGGACAGTTTCTAATAGGTCACAGTAAAATTCAGGTCATGGCTCAAGATAAACCAGTCAGTTGACAACAAAGAGGCCTTAACAGACTGTGCAGATGTAAACCGTAGCGTTCAGAGGGTAGATAGTGTAATGCACACACACACACACACACACACATAACTAACAACTAGTGTTTTAGTGGTAACAGATAACTTTAATGGAACATTCAAATATATATATGTATCTCAAAGAAGTCAAGAGTTAGCCCCTAGAGAGGGGTTAACTCTTGATTTCTGATAACTTCGACTAAAGTGAAATGAAACCAGAGCAACCGAATTCATGAAAAAGATTTTCAAAAACCACCTGTTGAATATGCTTGGTGAACCATGTGCAAGAAAAATAGAAACAGTTCCACTCAAAGGAACAATTAGAATCTTAAAGATCTCTCGGTTGGAGTGACTGAAATTGTACATGAATGTCTGGCATCCAGTAGGATGTCCCATCCTCATGTAAATAAGAAAATTTATTGAAGGCATTCTAATACGATAGTTATCCAAGAACACTCCCACATAATGTACATTTGTGTAAAATTAAAAAGAAAAAAACAGCATAATCATTTCAGAGTCCATAGAGAATGAACTCACACACACATACATACCAAGTGCCTTTTATATATAAGTAGAGATTAAGGTACATAAAAAAAAGTTAATTAGAGTCAGCATTCAGGTTTTAAACATAACGTTTAATAAATAATAAAATAGGACAAACATGCAAAAAAGACTTTTGCACAGGATTAGGGGAAGGAGGCGAAATAAATTTCCATGTCAAATATTAGTCTTAAAAATTTGTATTATTATGTATATAATATAAAAATGTATATTATCAGAAACTTCTCATGTCTCCCAATTTGTGCCAGGAATATTGCAAATAAGTGGGGCCAACGAGACTTAAATACACAAAACGACAGTTTGTGCAAACAAGGATTTTATTTGCAAATGTCTAAATTAATCATTATGTAAGGTCCATTTTCATATCAAATAAGATCGCAGAGCATTACGGTGAGACAAAAATATAAAGATGATTTTTATAATTATAACTGATAATAAAAGGATAAAATAAATGCGACAATAAAAAAATATATGCAACTGAAGTGGCAGGAAAAATACAAAATGTTAATCTCAGACTTTTAAAAAGTTGTTTCCAACAAATACAAAATGAGAAAATGAAATATTTACTTTTAAAATTGTGTAATTTTTTAGTTTTCATTTTTTGAAGATTTCCACTCGAAAAGCAATGGAATTAAAGTTATTACAGTTTAAAAAAATTCTCCAAAAATGTTAACATTTTGGATATCTTTTTAGTAAAAGCAAAACAAATTTACTAAATTAACCCAATAACACAAAATAAAACAATTTATGTAAACATTTATCAAATAATTATTTTAGGTTTTAGAAAATAACTAGGTGCGAGGGGTGATCTTTGCCACATTGTAAAATACACACACACGCGCATAACAAAGCAAAATTTATCAAGATGAGAAAAGCTGAACACTATTAATAGGAGCAAACAATAATATTAAATGAAAAATGAGGAATAAAAAGTTATATATAATTTTATTATATCATCAGAACAATAAGGAAAAGTTATGGGGAAAGTTGATAAAAAATCTCTTTAGGCCATGGCATTTCGAAGCTAAATGCTTTTATCAGAAGAGGAGAAAGGCCAGAATTACACAAAATGCAAATATAGAAAGAAAAATGGCTTAATGACATTTAGAAATGGAATGAGAGTGAAGGAATAGGATAAAATGGTAAATAGTCATTAAAAACATGTACAACATATAAGGGTAAAATCGGAAGTATATGTGTGTGTAGGTAACAAAAAAAGAAGATAAGGGTTAATGAATGTAAGGTGGTAGTGAAGTAATCCTTAAAAAATCATATATAGTGGTTTTAGCTAGTCAAGTGTTTTTGTAAAAGTTTGGCAAGCTGGAACCATAGATGGGAGTTCAGACAAGCACCTACAATGAAAATAATGATGGAGCAGAGACAACCTGGTGACGTCTCTTCTGTGGGAGAGAGGTTGTAGAGAAGAAAAAGAGCATCACCTACTAGGTTTTTAAGCTGGTTTTGAACTCTATCAAGGCAGGATAGGGAATTCTGAGCAGCTCCTTCCCAGATGTGGCTACAGTACCCCATTATAGGGCACATCTGGCTCTTATACAGATAGAGGATTGCATCGGGAATGAGATGCTTACTGGAGTGGTAGAGTGATTCAACCATCTTCCAGCAACCTTGGCAACAGATTTGATGTATGTGTTCCGTTTCAGATCAGGAGTGAATGTCAGTCCCAGAATCTTGTCAAGACACGGAGCTTCTCCAAGATGAGAGCCATTCATTTCAATTGGGACGTGCCATTCATTTCAATTGGGACGTGGTGGGGATCAGAGCGATTAGTATGAAAGGAGAAAAACTTGGTTTTTAATGCATTAAAATCGACCCCCCCCATTGCACTACGTTTAAACCCAATCCTATCTAGATGTGTAGTATATAGATATTTAAATTTTTAAAATATACGCCACTCCCCATCTGGGAACATCACATTGGAAAGGTAAAAATGCTCTGTTTTTATAAATAATTTGTTCAAAGTTATCTATATACCAATAAAGTTGAGGTCTTTTTTCTCACTCTGACATTGATATTAAAAGACAACTTTTTCTATTTAAAAATTATTAAAACAACCTTATCAATATACTCAGTCATGAATATGCAAACAACTACATGAATATGAAAATTAGTTAACCTTCATTTAAAAAAAGAGCATTAATTAGATTCATTTTTCATGGTTTCTTATTAGATATTGCTTTCACTTAACTAATATGCTGAATTCTATTTATGCATAGTTTCTACATTCTGCATAATTGTGTAAAATTTAAAATGAAAACGTTCTAACACATGGCACGATATATATTGTCAGTGTGTGTGTTCAAAAAATCTGCACCAAACTTCTCTCTGAATATTTGGTCTACAGAGTTGACATTTGATATATAGGTATTTGGACACTTTCAATTTGGTTTTTAGTTGGCAAAAATTGTTAAATCACATTGAAAACAAAACAGTAGACCTTGGTTGGGTAAGTCAGATACAATATTATTCCTGCTGTCGCGTTTGCACATGCGCAAAATTAAACATTCATAGCTCAAAGTCAGTTAATTTGCAACCATTTGTATCCATCTGTACAAAGATAAATGTTATACCTACAGTCAAGTATGGTGATGGGAATGCCACGGTCTAGGGCTGCATGTGTGCTGCAGGTATTAGAGAGTTACATTTCATTGAGGGAAACACAAACTCCAACATGTACTGTCAAATACTGCAGCAGAGCATGATCCCCCCCCTCCAGAAACTAGGTCGCAGAGCAATGTTCCAGCATGACAATGACCCAAAACAGACATCCAAGAAAACCACTGCTTTACTGAAGAGGCTGAGGGTAAAGGTAATGGACTCGGCAAGCATATCTTCAGACTTGAACCCAATAGAAAATCTTTGGGGCATCTTCAAGCAGAAGGTGGAGGTGTGCAAAGTCTCAAATATTCGCCAGCTCCGTGACGTCATAATTGAAGAGTGGAAGAGCATTCCAGTTGCTACATGTGAAGCTCTGGTAAACTCCATACCCAAGAGAGTAAAAGCAGTTTTGGATAATGATGGTGGCCACACAAAATATTGAGAGTTATTGACATGTTGTTTGTTAATATTGAAAACATTTTTGTAAGGGGGTGTACTCACTTTTGTTGCCAGGGATTTAGCTTTCAATGGCTATATTTGGAGTTATTTGGAGGGGAAAGTAAATTAATATTAAATTTTTCCAGCTGTTTACATGTAATCGCCTAAAAATGGAGAATCGTGTTTTTCTTTGTCAGGTATAGTAGAATATAAATTGGATTTTAAAAAATAATAAACATGGTTTTTCATATGTAATTTTATCTACATTGGCAATATGTATGAAATTTCTTGTAAAAATATATTTTATTCACTTTTATTCATTAGAAAAATATTTCCCCGTATACCACATGACGATTTATCAAAAAAGTTAATTTTGTTTTAGAAGCCAAACATCGACTTAAGCTCCGTTGTTGGATTTTTAAAAATAACTGTTTTTTCATATGTAATTTTATGTTTATCTGCTAGATAAAAATAAGATTTTTTTTCTGTAAAAAATTGGCTTTTATGACAGAATAAAATTTGGTGCACTGGCGTACTTTTAACATACTTTTTTGTGAACCAAAATGGCAGATTGAAATCTGGTGTGCACCCAAAAAATTACCCAAAGATTGGTATGCAAAATAAGAAAACAGTATAGGGAGAGAATAGTTAAGAAAGCCTGTCTCATGTGAAGAATGAGTACTATTTAGAAGAGCATTTTTCATATAAGGAGAGATTTCTCTTAACTATTCTGTACCTTCCCTTTGAAAAAGTTTTCATATATTTTTTTTAACAATTATACACACTTGGTTGCTTATTAGATTTATTTGTGTTACTGTAAAAGAAAAAACAAATTACAAATAATACTACTAGTAATAATAATAATAATAATAATAATAATAACAGCAGTAGCAAATATATTAACCCCTTTAGCTAAATCACTTCCTCAAAATGGGATCATACATTTTAAATGATTATGTGGCAAAAAGAAAAAAACAATTATTTCAAAATATTGCATAGAATAAAATTAATGTAAAATGATACTCATTTCTGACCCATTCTTGCTTAATCGCTCAAAAATCGAAAATCAAACAGAACACCTGTACAGCATAACATTTTCGATTGATTGTTAACATTTATTTAAGTGTTTCTACCAGCGTTTGTTTAATTTTCAATTTTTAGTGGTCATCAATGGTCTTTCTGCCGGGGTTATTGGGCAGCCATTTTTTTTTAATTCCAACTCAAACAGGAGACATTAAGTTTGCTTTGAACTAAAAACACACGTAAACAGATGTTTAAACAAAACTAAATTTATTCAGGTATGTAGAAGAGTCTTGCCTTTGGTACTTTTTCTGTTAATTACAGTAATAAATGTCTCAAGCAAATTCTTCTTTTTGCAGTACGTGTATAAGTTTAAATGTAGATATAATTTCCTTTTCAATTAAGAAAATCTTCAGAATGATTTTTCTTTATGTATCTTATCTAAGATTTTGATAAAGTCAGAGATTTTCATTTATATTTTTTACTTGAGTCTAAAGACAAGTGCTATAAACTTTAATTATTTCAGAAGAAGCTAATGACAGACATCGTGAATGTAGAGCTGGCGCCAACAAAATTTAAAAACTCCGTCCAGAGCTTTTAAAACCTTTTAATAATCAAGTGAACTCCCTCGGATGAGGGCATATAAACATTTAGCAATAGGTCAAAGAATTAACAAAGGGAATAAACAAGTTTTCTCTTGATATAATAATAAATTAAATAAATTAAACTGTGAATCTGTAAATGATATTTAAAATCCATTCTGTGGCCCTTAGTCTTATGTTCTAAATGAACAACTTCTAACAGAAAACAATTTGTGCTTGTTTCATTTTTTTATTTTAAAAAAAAAAAAAAAAATTAAAATTAAAAGAATTACGATATTTTTTTTTCACTAATATTAACAATTAGTATAGATATCTCGAAAAATTGAGTCATAAGAAATGCTTTAAAAAAATCCTAGTGATCCCTGAAGATTGAACTTTCTTTATGATCTATGAGCCCACCTTTAAACCCACAGTTTGAAATTTTTGCAATGCAGAGTTAACCTCTCTTTTCCTTAGTAGAGAAAAGGAAACGTGTATTCAACACCCGAAGAAGGTCACGGGGTGCAGCGACTGAAACTTTGTGCCAATAACCAATGCCAAGATGAGAATAATTGTCCAATCAGAATAACACACCCATTATCTAGTTTACGTGCAACAAGTGGTAGACAATGGAGATGGATAAGAACTTATATGGGAGTATATTTTGATGGAGAATCTATCAAGGTTGTTCAAGAGTTTTGTTACCATAGAGATACAATTTGAGCATAGAGAGGAGCAGGTGCTAGAGTGATTGCAAGAGTTCCAAGGGAGAGAATTTCTATCATTACTAACCAGCATGGTGTTTCCACTATTGATTAAGGGAAGAGGCATGTGTACACAGCATGATGTATGAAAGTGAAAAATGATCAGTGAAAATTGAGGACATGTGTTGCATGAAGAGAAAGGATATGAGAATGATACGCTGCGTGTATAATGAGTCTTAAAAACAGAATTAGATCCAATGACTTAAGATGCGTGTAGAACAGGAGACTCCATTGGTATGGTCACATTGAAAGGAAGGATGAGAATCTGTGGGTAAGTAGATGTAAAACAGTTAAGGTAGTAAAGTTAATTGGCAAGAGTAAGCCCAGGGACATGGGAAATGATAACAGATTTGAGAAAAAGAGGGATAAATAACGACCTGGCCAGAGATAGGTTAGTTTTGAAACCAATTTCTAAAAATTGTTCAATGCATGGATTGAGCAGACCGGGTTCTCTTTTTCGCTTCCTTGGGGTTGTTTGTGGGTAGGGTGACGTGGGTAGGGCGGGTGTTTCGTTTCTGCTCCCCCTCTCTGGGCAGAGATGACTATCCCCTCTCTTGCTTAATTGCGACGCGGCACTGACCCACTAGCATCCACTGCGTCTTCCTTCGCTGCTCTCCCCCGTCGCGGGGAGATCTGAGCTGACTAACCTGACATCCCCGTGAGGGGAGGTCAAACCACCTTTTCTTCTGATATCACCTACTCCCCTCCACCCCCCCCCCCATTTCCCTGCATTTTTGTTTTCTCCCTCGCTACATTTTGGTCTGCGTCAGCAGCCGGTGTAGTTTTTTCCTACAATGCTGGGAAAAAGGGGTATACCACCCCAGATGCGCCACATCGCCCCCCCTCTCAAGTACTCCCCATCGGAGGGAGCACCCACCATGAATGAAGTAGGAGGAAAAGGCCAGGGTAGGGCCGCAGCCCGCAACGACCCAGGCAGGTCCAACATCAGGAGAGCAACCAATCCAGCCCTTGGCTCCCCACGAGGTCCACTCCCCAGAATGGGGAATTAAAGAAACGGCTGATGAGGTAACAAGGTGCGATTTGGGTGGTACACATCCTGCGATACCCTTTCCACCCCAATCCTCATCGGTCGGAGGAAGCACTCCCGCCCAGGCTCCTCAAGAGGACCAAGACAAAATGGAAGGTACCATACCCACAGCAGACAATGGAACGAGGCAACGTTCAAATTGTCCACAACCTGTGGCACCCTCCGAACATCAATCCTCGTCAGCTGAAGGCAACTAGATCTCTCCAGCTCCCCAAGAGGGCAACACCAAAAAGAACAGGGCTAAGAGAGATGAAGAGACCAGAAAAATGGAAGGTGTACCACGGCTAGTCTTACCCACGGTTCCTTAGTCACCAGTCACCTTGAATAGCCCACCGCCTCCTCCAGGAGAGGATCCCCCAACCACGGATCGAGAGGATGAAAGCAGCATAGCAGAAAGATCCAAAAGGCATGTGGAAGAAGTGCTAGCTGGCCTAAGGAGTCTCGGTGGGGAAATCCAAAAGACTACCCCAAAAGTTTCACCCCAGAAGGACCAACAATCCAGAAGGAGCGAATCTCCAGCACCAGCCAGGGGAGCTCAAGCTCCAGGGAAATCAACGCCTGTGGATAAACCTAACATAGAGAACTCCCCCACAGGTGACTCGGTAACAAGGTCACCGTCAAAAAAGGAGAGATGTAGCCAGGGAGTCAGACAAAGCAAGGAACAACATCCGACGCTACTGGCCAGCTCTGACCCCCAATAAGACCAATACCAAACCGCAGCAACAACCAAAAGCGGTGCCAGCAGTTCCACGTCCAGGGCCAACCAACCCACCACAAGAGCCTGCAATAGTATGGGGTGCGAAGACGCAGCAGGAGAACCTGACTCCGAAGGGATATAGGAAACTCTTTAACTCCATGTACAAGGAGTACACGGTGAGCAACGTTATCCAACCCCTCCTAGGCCAGATTGAGGAGTTGGAGAAAAGAGTTTTGTCGCTGATTACGTCAGACCTCAGGACCTGAAGTTTGACAGGAGTCGACAGGGACAGCATGGTGGCACTCCTCTTGGAGCTAAATATTCACGCCAGCTATATCTACAGGAGGAGCTCTGCCATGTGGGATGTGTTGCTACCCAGTCCAGAAGACGCAGTAAGGCTCGCGAGTACCGATCAACCGGAATACTTAAGCAAGAGGAAGGCCAACGTCTCCGTGTTGAATGTTATAGTCTACATGGGCGCTAAGCAGGTCGGAGCAATCCTAAGTCAATACGGAGATGTGGAAACCGTAACACCAGTCTGCAGTCAACGAAATGTCATGACCGGAGAACATAAGGTCAGAATGGTTGTGGACAAGGCCGAATTCGAAAAAATCTCATAGTGGAGGGCAGAAAGCCCCATTCCTGGCACTGCCAAAAACAAGGACATATGGCCAAGGACTGCTCCAAAAGACTCCCGGCCACAGTCCCTCCAAAACCGCAAGGGTTGGCCTTGACCAAAAAGCCAACCCAAACCCCAGCTACAGCCCCACCAACAACTTCCGTCGCAGCCAAACCAGGTCAAGCAGCAGAGGCTGGATGGTCGACGGTCACTAAGAGAGGCAGACGCCCCATAAGTGTGCCTGAGTGAACAGTGACCATCGACGAACCAGACCACACACACCATGGACATCCCAGTGTCCTCTTCCTCGAACAAGAGGAAATTTCATGACTCAAGGAAGAGATCGTGTCGGAAGAAGAGGAGACCACAGCATCAGCAGCAGTAGAAACAGCAAAGGCAGCAGAGACAGAAGAGAGAATGAAGACAAAGAGGAGAAAGAGCAGAAAGAAGAAGGGATGCACCTCCACCCCTAAAGACAATGTTTCATATACAGAGGCTGATCTACCCACAACCCCAATCCCCAAACAGCCCAAGCAACAAGCCCCCTACATCCCCCCCCAGAACTTTAGTATGCAACCCATCCCCAGAAAGGTCAGATAATGCCCCCAAAAAATCAACACCAGACACCCCAACACCCGACTCGCCCACCCCCACTCCCTCCTCACCTACTCCTCCTCCCAAAGAGAAGCAAACTTCAACCACAACTGTCCGCATCACCGACCCAACCAAGTTCAAGGACGATCCCTTGCTGACCAGATTTATCAGGGTTAACAAGGATTCCAGGACTGAGGCCCTCTGGGCGTGGATAGACACTGCGAAGGATGCAATCCCAGGCCAGCAGCTGGTGGACACAGAGCATCCTTCGCTAAACAATTTATTTTTTTAAATGTGAGGACAGACTCCCTGTTTATATTCACCCTTCCTTCTACAGGGCTTTGAAATTAATTTCCCCCTGGACGTGGGAGGAATAGCCAAGAATGAAGTACCCTCTGCAGACTTACTGACCCGAAGCCTTGGACAGGCCTACCACGTCCTCACCCTTTCAGGCCCGTGTGTGACACTGAGTAAGGTAGATAACCATGTCTTTAAACTTGGCTACTTATAATGTGAGGGGTTTCAGATATCGAAGCAAGGCTGCGCGCGTGCTGAGAGATCTGGTGTCCCTCAAGATAGATATTGCCACTATACAGGAGACTCACTTTATTTGTGACGGGGATTGTCAGGTGCTGGTGAACGACTACGATGTTTACTCAGCATATGGCAATACCTATAGTCGTGGAATCTCCTTGCTAATAAATCGCACCCTATCAGCGTCGGTGAATGTTGTTCACATAGACAGGGACGGGCGGGCAATTGTTATCGATGTTGCCATTAATAACAGTGTGTTTCAGATAGTCGCCGTTTACGTGCCCAACTCCGCGGGGGAGAGGGCTTCTTTCTTTCGACGGGTGGAGGGTTTCCTAGATGATCCTGATAGGGTAGTCCTAATGGATGATTGGAATGCAATCCTTGATCCCAAGGTAGATAAGGTCGGGGAGGACTAGCGGGGCGGTGTGGTGTGACAGGAGCCTGTCTGATCTGATCGACAGATTTCGCCTGAATCACCCAAGGTGGGAGATGTGGACGTGGCATGCTGTAGTGCCATTCCATCTGAGTACCTACTTGGATCGGATGCTAGTTAGAAGAGGCAATGTAGATTTCCTATCTTGCCCCACGTTCCACTTTTTAGGACATTCAGACCATAAACTAGTTACGGCCCATCTGAACTTGAGCTCTAGGCCTAAACTGGCCAGATATTGGAAGTTCAACAGCACCTTGTTGGACCGGTTGAAGGTTACAGAGATAATCCAACAGGCATTAGTGGGGGCGGTTACCAGGAGTAAGTGGTGAGTTAGTCTCAAGGCTAAGATTAGACGCTTCTCAGTCCAGTACAGCCAATGCCTCGTGCTAGATAAGGCTAAGGCCAAAAAGCGTATAGAGAATAGGCTAACCCGGGCGGTGGAGGGGGGACCCCCAAAAGATAGCGCTAGCTAAACCTCAACCGCTTGGCTAGCGAGCGGTACGAGGGCCAGATAGTTAGGGCTAGATTAATGAAAATCTCGAACGAGGCTGTTAATGTAGACGCTATTGAGTATAAGGCTGCTCTAAGATGCGGCTTGGATGGGTACATTCGAAAAGTAAACGACCTGGAAGGGCACGCCCTTGTGTCGATGTGGGAGATTTTTGAGGGGTTTCGGAAGCATCTATCGGAGCGCTTCACCCAACTACCCAGACTCAGGGTCAAAGAGTTTGGCTGCTATTTGGCCGACTCGCTCCGCCTCATGGCAGCTTGAGTGGCTAGCTGTTATGGTCTTGTCACGGAACATGAGATCATTACCATGTTGAAGCAGATTGGCTGCAACAAGTCCCCGGGACTTGATGGTCTACCCTACGAATTCTATTTGAAGCTGTCGCCCATGTTGGTCCCTATTCTGAAGGATATGTTAAATCATTGGTTTGTTCAAGGTTCCATCCCTGGGCAGGTGACCAAGGGAGTGATCACATTGCTGAAGAAAGGTCAATGGCATGGTGGGGCGGAAGACTTAGACAATTTCAGGCCCTTGACTCTGCTAAACACAGAGTTAAAGATTTTGACCAAGGTTCTTGCGAATCGGTTGCAGGTTGTCATCACTGACTTGATCGAACCAGACCAGAGCTATGCTGTGAAAGGAAGATCGATTCAGGACAATCTTCATCTGATATGCACGATCATAGAGGGGACAGAAGACGACCCCGAGGCCGCACTGGTCAGTTTGGATCAGTCCAAGGCTTTCGATAGGGTGGACCATCAGTTCCTGGGATCTGTGCTGGAGGCCGCCGGTTTTAATCCGGACTTCCGCATGTGGATCTCTGTACTGTATGACAGGCCGACGGTAACGGTGCAGATCAACGGTAAGCTGTCGGAATCATTCCCCGTCTCCCGGTCGGTGTGACAGGGTTGTCCGCTGTCGCCTCTCTTGTACGTCCTGGCGTTGGAAACTGTCCTTCGCAAGTTAAGGGACGAGGCAACTACACAAGTCCTGTGCGGGATAGCTCTCCCTGGAGGCACACGAGCCAGGGTTTCCGCTTTGCCGATACGTAACCGTGTTTGTGTCTTGTCCCACGGACATTTAAGCGGTCACCGAGGTGCTCGCTCGAAACGAAGAAGTTACGGGGGCCATCTTCAGTTGCAGGTGGGTCTGTGGTTGGGTGCCTCTGGACTGAAGTAAATTCGCTTCTGGGCATCTTCAGTTGGACCGACAACCCGGTCCGGATCCTCAGTGTGTGGTTCGGATCGGGTCTCCAGCTTAAGAAAAACTGGTCGGAAGATTTGGGTTCGACGGAAATCATCCTTGAAGGGTCAGGCGGAGGCATGTGCTACATACGTCTTTCCGCTCATCCTTTACCGCCTGTCTGTACTTCCCCTCCCTGCAAAACGACAAATTAGCTTACAGGAGCACCTCGACACACTCTTGTGGAACAAGGGTAAACATTATGTTTGCAGAGAGGTCTGTGTTCGAAATCCAAGCGAGGGAGGCTTAGGAATGCCCAATCTCCTGTGTCACAAGCATGCAGAGAGGTTGCCCTTCCTGATCCGGTCGTTGTACGTAGATATTTCATGGGTCACTGCGGTTGGAAGCTTGTTTTCCAATCTCATATCCGACCCCTCGGTGGAAGCCCAACGGAAACCGAGGGGAAAACAAAAATTCTACGCCGAATGCTGGTCCGCACTTAGAGCGTTGCCAGGGACCAGTGTCCTCGAACAGTCTAGGAACAGGCTTTATCGGGAGCTAGTGGAGCGTAGCACAAAGGAACCGCTAGTGAAGTAGATGGGGATGTCGTTAGAGGAAGTCCGCTCCCAGTGGAGTTGAGCGCCGGGACTAGACTTTCTTACAAACTCGAAATTTTCCCTTACCTGGCAACTTGTCCGGAACGCACTGCCCCTCTTTGACGAACTCAACTTGTACAATGAAGAAACCCTGGTCTACTGCCTGCACTTTCATGCCTTTTTTCGCTGCACCAGACTCAAGACCCTCCTAGGGTACGTCAACGAGGTAACGGCTTGCATCGATGCCAAGTGCTGGTTTGAACTCAAATCATATTTTGTGGAAAACATTGATCTGCTGCTGCCTAGGGAGAAAAGAATGGTGTTTCTAGCGATATTAGCAGTAGCGAGGATGGTCATATGGACCACACGCCTCAAGCTAATCTACGAAGGGATATCTGTTCCGGATCGGGATCTGATCGTTTACTTTAAACATCTGCTTAAAGTAAAGATCAGATGCAATTGGAAAAGGTTGCCTCGAGTGGTCTTTGACAAGAGGTGAGTGCATTATGCTAGCTTGTGCATCCGACGAGGCACCAAGTTTAAATTCGTGTTGCCACCATAAGCATGGCACATGCGGTACTGGGTCCTACGGAACCCATCTCGTTAGGTTAGCAATTTAAGCAAGTAAAGAAACTCTTGACTGGTGGTACAAATGAGATCCTGTCCCCCGATTGTTTGCTTTTTGGTACTAGAGAACCTTCCGAGACCACCCTACCATCCCCTCACATTTTTGTTTTTGCTACCACTGGTCAACTCCTCCTCGAAGGCCGCCGTCTACCCCCCACTCTGTTCCCCTTTTTTGTTTTTGACAATATATTTATTTTTTCCCCCATCACCCGATAAGAATCCACCCCAATCCCCACTAGGAATCTCCCCGCTTGTTTTTGGTACCCCGAAAAACAGTAGGTGATCTAACTATCTAGAATAACTCAGGGAGGGACATTACTAACAATGCACTAGGCAATTTTATTTTTGTACATTTTTTCTAGATTCCCCACTCCCCAACACGAACTGTTTTCCTCCAAATTCAAGAACTTTTTATTTTCTCTAATGAACTGAACTTTTTTCACACACACACACAAAAAAAAAAAAAAAAAAAAATTGCGCGCGCGCGCACACACACACACACACACACACACAGAAATTGTAAATATATTCTTTCTTGCACAAACGCTGGAGTTTTTCATTAGTTAGTTTAGAGTCCACAGAGTGAATGAGGTATTGTGGTAAATGTTACCAGTCAAGAGTAAAGTCGCCAAAGACTCCATTTTCACTTTAGTAACAAAGACCCTGCAACACTCCCCACTCCCAATTCTTATAGGGCCTTGTGCCTAAATTTGTTTTATAAATTGAAATTTTACTTTTGATTTATTTTGATTTTACATTAAATTATTTTGATGATTGCAACTTTCATTTTCACGAAATAAATTATATAAATTTGATCCATGTGGAAATTTTAGACAATTGCTATTCAATTTGGACAATCCCCTTGTTATGGGGAGTTGCCCCCCCCCCCCGCCAACATCTTGGGAAAATAAAAATAAAAAAAAGCATTCCCGCAGTAAATAAAATACTACCTCGCTGTCAAAGTTGACTTCATTAAGTCATTAAAACGTGCACCTGCCAATTCTAAATAATTAAATAAATTCAAACGTGTTTCCGTTAGTATTTCATGGTGCCCCAGTGGTTAACGTCGCACGTTGTTTTTCACACTTTAATTTCCAACTTTGCCTTAAGGGTTCGGGTTAGATCCTCATACTTACCTACCCAAACTTTTTTTTTATTCTAACCCCCCCCCCCCCGACACAAACACCCTGGTGTTTTGATTTACCCAAAACCACACACACACCTTCAAACACCCGGAAAACGCCGGGTACGCCCCGCTAGTTTATTTATAAATACACTATCATTAAAAAAATAAATAAATACTTTACATTTGCAAGTGATTTTTCCAAGTGGCGAATAGAAATGATAAAACGCTTATCTTTTGGTGATTGTGTTTTTTTACCAACAATCTTCCAAAGCTGAGTGAAAAATGTTTTTTCAACCTTTTAGTTTTAATAAAATCAGTAAAGTCAAATTATTTAAACAATAAAAATTTAATAAAACAATGTAATCTTTTTTTTTTTACAAAGGCTGTTTAAAAAAACATTTGAAAAAATTCGAATGTTTGTACCTTCAAGTTTATAAAATACGGTGCATATTTAAAATTACATTAAAAACAAAATCTTTATGATGGAACGAAGATGTCATATTCCAAAACTCACATGGGTTTGGCTAGTAACTTTTCTATTTGACTTATAAACGAAAATATTTAGTTGAAAATAAATTTTTTCGTAGAGCCCTATCTTTGAAAGAATATTCAAATGAGACTAATTCGGTAGTTGACAGTTTTTTCCCTTTGCTTAGTCAGCTCTTAATGGGAGTGGCCACTAAGAGGAACATCAAAAGTAAAAATATCGAGATGGAATATAGGAATGGATGGCATCTCTCAAGATAGAAACAATATTTAGCTGTGGACAAGGGCAAAATAAATATGGAAACTAGACATCTTTGGAGTCTCTAGCGGCAAAAAATAAAACAGGACTAGGGCTGATTTATTTCATTTGTATTCTATAGTTAATGTAAAAAAATAAAAATACAAAACCGTTTGTCTTTATAAGAATATTCAAATGAGACTAATTCGTTTTCCCAGTCAACAAAGGTTTTTCTTTTACAGTCATATCAGTCAACCTTTTGTATTCACCTTTGTTTCATATAACACCAACAAAGAAGGGTCAGCCTGGATTATATTGGCAGAGCAAAATAAGAAAATGACACACGACCGGAAAAGTGCTAAATCAACAGAGAAACAAAGAAAAGCAGAAATATTGTCGGTGTGGCTTGTTTAGATTGTCTGCCAGCTATAAGAGTTTTGGGCTTTTTGATCTACATGTCACACAAAGAGGGGAGGAAGTAAGATGGAGAGGTAGAGGCTTCTCGATTAAAGGACAAACACTAAGGAACACTTATTTTTATTTTATTTATTTATTTTTTTTTACACATGTTCTACAGAATGTGCTCCAACATACTTATTGCACTTGCACACTATTGACATAATTTCTATTCTAATGGAAATCACTCCAAAGCATAGTGCCATTTGATGTAAGAAGCTAATATATATATATATATATATATACACACACACACACACTACTTGAAGTTTTATATTGTTAGTCTCCGTGTGGGGAAAATAGAAAAGGACATACACATGACCTACCTGTGTAGCGTCCACGTGTCTGCTTGTCATGCGCGTCATGCGCGTTGGATAGGAAAAAGAAAAAGCAAGATGGCGTCTGTGATATTTAACAGAAACTGTCTCGTGTAATATCGCGAAATTCACGGTGACGTTACAAGACAGACGGTTACTTAGTGCACTGAGACGACTGAAGCCGGTTCCAGTTCAACAAGCTATTTCGGCATGACGTTGGGATTTGATCCTAAGCTGATTCCACTGTTTGATGGCAGCAGCGCTGAGCAGTCAGTACAGGAATGGGTGGAAAAGGCAGAATTGATATGTTGTGAAGTGTCTGGAATGCGTGGTTCAAATGCGCCTCGCTGGGGGCCCATACGTTGTATACCAGCAGCTAACGGATGAAAAGAAGGCAGATTTCACCTGCATTAAAAACGCCCTCTACATAGCGTTTGCATTAGATCCAGTTGCTGCATAGAAAGAGTTTATGGCATGCAAGTTACATTCCGGGGAGACTTGATGTTTATCTAGCAAAACTGAGGAAGCTTGCAGTCCTGTTTGGAGGAATGTCAGAGAAAGGCCTGGTGTGCGCATTTCTTGCAGGATTGCCCGCTGGTATGGAAGATCTGCTCCGAGCCTCATCCCAAGTAGACAAGATGGACATCTCTGAAGTATTAGCACAGGCGCGGGTGATACTAAAAAGGAGTCCATAGGGTGGATCTCAGGATCTGGGCACAGTTACAAGCTGCTACAAGTGTGGTGGGCCCAACTATTTAGCCTGTAATTGTCTCTCATCGTGCTCACGGGCTTCAGTGCTATAGGTGTAAAAACCGGGGCAAGGGGAGGAAGCTACAGCACCAGTCTTCTTGTCAGATCGTCACTGAACAAGGCGCTGCCCACAGTAACTGTGCTCATTAACAGATCTGAATGCCTCGCCCTTGTAGATACTGGGTGCACCCAGACCCTGGTGTGCAAGGCATGTTGCGACACTTTGTACAAGGAGAGAATTCTGGTGCTAACCATGGGTGGTGGATCGCCGGCCTCTTGTGGGGTGAGCGTCATCAGCACAAGTATCAGCTACAGGCCTGCACTAGTCGTGCAAGCCCTGGTGATGGATGGGGAGCTGGTTGGATATGACCTACTTCTAGGGATGGATTTGATTACACAGTTGGGTGGAATCACCAGCACCAGCAAGATAGAGTTTGCCCGACATGAGAACCGTGTTTGTGCCGCAATTACCCTGGACGAGCCTGACTTTCATGCAAAGTATGACAGGGAAACCAACGTGTGGACGGCATCTTGGAAGTGGGCTGGCAATCAACCACAATCACCCTTACGGAGCTGACTATCAGAGTACCCCCCTCCAATGAGGCTCAGGGGGCAGTCTGAAGAAAAACTGCAGACTTGGATCAACAATGGCTGGCTACTTCTATACACTGATTTCCCTGATGGCTGTCTTACAAGATAGCAAACAGAAGGTCCAACCCGTCATGGACTACCATGAACTTAATAAACATGTCGACCCGTACACAGCAGGGGCAGATATTTGCATGCTCAAATTAAGGGAGTGGTGGCAGCAAGGGTCAGACATGGCAATTCTGAACCTGCGCGGGGCCTATCTGCAGATAAGCATTGAAAAAGAGCTGTGGCCATTTCAGACTGTAGAAAGGAACTCGCTATTGTCTGACCGTCGGGTTAGGGTTCGGTCTTAACGTGGCACCAGGCATTATGACGGCAATTATGCACGCGATGCGGCAACAGGATGAGGCTGTGCGCCAGGCAACATTGTCTTACATTAACAATATCTTTATAAATGTCTGCCCAGTCAGTCAAAGAGCCCTTCGAGAACTTCGGACTGACACGCAAGGAACCGGAGCATCTGTGAGATGATGCAAAAGTACTTGATAATAGAGCCAGTCCAAAAATTGCGTTTAGAAGTTTTTTCTTTTTCTAGGCATGTGTAACATTGTAACCTTTACTTAGAATAATTATTTACCATCTACAATCTTCACCAGAGCAGCAACCTTTTTTGCAAGTAGGTATCAAGTGACCAATAAACTTTGATGTCATCACAATCAGTAAGATGTACAATCATAATGATGCTATATTTTCAATATCCTTGAATGTGTGTGTGTGTGTGTGTGTGTGTGTGTGTGTGTGTGTGTATTCATTTAAATAATAAGATGGTAATAAGCTTGTGGCTTCGTCTCAAATATAGTTGGCAATTTTGAATAAATTTATTAGAAAACAAACTAATAAAGCCCATGAGAAAAAAGGAAAATAAATTCATCTGCGGAGAACGTTTTAAAATATCAAACAAACTGCAAATAATTTTTTGTTTAGTTTCACACAAACGTCACAATTTATTTCTGATGGAATTATTTAGTTTCTACATGGACCAGTATTTTGTTTTCTTTCAAAGAATGATTCTATTTACTAGTTGCAATGCACATCCCAGGACGAGTTTATAATCAGATTTGCAGAGTCTGAAAGCTTGACTCCAAGGACCAGACTCCAACTCCTACAATTAAAAAAATATGTCTGTCAACAACTCATAAGATTGAAGACAAAAAATCAGATTTCGATTCCTGGGACTCCAAAATTCTGATGCCATATTTTTTTTTTTTTTTTTACATAGGCGTCACCACTTATCAAGGCCGATCGGCCACTCAAGGATAAGGGTTAAAGAGTGTAGAGTAGTCAAAAGGACAATATAGTAATCAATAGTAATGGAAGTTCGGTAAATTTGTTAACTTAAGTGGAACGGCTCATCAGAAACTTGTTCACGTTGGACTTGAAGACAACCATATTATAGACAGCTGGAAAGCAGGAAAACGGAAGACAATTCCACAGGCGTGCAGTTCTAAGAAAGAAGCTTTGATCATGGAATCTATGTTTAGGTTTAGGCACAGATAAAGAGTGGGGAAAATTATCGATAATGTTTTCAGCTAGTCTAGTGTTTCTTGTGAAAGTTTGGCGAGGGGGGACCATAGATTGAAGCTCAGTCGAACACTTTCCATGAAAATAACGATAAAGTAGAGACAAACTCGCAACATCTTTTCTGTGAGATAGAGGTTGCAGCGAAGAGAAAAGGACATCTCCCACAAGGCCACGAAGTCTATTTTGAACCCTATCAAGGCAGGGCAAGTCCTTTCTAGCAGCTCCTGCCCAGATGTGGCAATAGTATTCCATCCTTGGACGTATCTGGCTCTAATATAGATAGAGAATTGCATCAGCAGTGAGATATCTACTAGATCGATAGAAGGATCCAACCATTTTTCCAGCGGCCTTAGCAACAGATTTGATGTACGTGTTCCATTTAAGATCAGGAGTAAAGGTCAAGCCCAGAA
>NC_136485.1:100596814-100686814 GCF_053919585.1 Euprymna scolopes
TTCTCAATGTATTTGTTCCAGTTCATGTTGCCTATGCATGAAGAATGGGCTCTCAGGTCAGATGTTATTTGTCATGACAATCGGTGGTTGAGAAAGTTTTGTTAGTTGCTAAAGAAAAGTTTAGTCTTACTAGAATTAAATAGAGATTTTAAATTTGTAGCTTAATTTCACTACCGACTGATGGTATGCTTTTAGGGTTTCTGTCATTTCCTTGGATATGTTTACGTTCGTTTTTTCTATAATGTCTATTATAGAACATGGTGTCATCAGCAAATATACCCATCTGAGAATTGTATCAGATAGGTCGTGCATTAATATCATGTTGCATACAATTTTATGTGATACGAGGACATATCTTATTTAACCCATAGAACTGGACAGTTATTACCACTCCAGTTAGAGAAGACTTTTTTAAGGCATAAAGCCACTTAATGTAAGGAGATATAAAAAAATAGATGAAAATACTAGTTCAAGCCAACGATAAGCATGAGCAGAATAGATTCCAACCTACCCTCAATACAGTAATTCTTCCTTCTTTGTAAGAAACATTGTTCATGGAATGTGAGAACCAAATAAGGAAAGTGAAAGTTATGAGGTTGCCAAAAATAAATTCAAGATTCACTTTCTAGGAGTAATGATATGTTCCTAAACTTGCTAATAGGAGCCTCAATATCAATGGTTATAGTTTTGTGTCATACTCACATCCACTTGCTGAGAGTCCATCTGGAAAAACATCCCTACTTTCTGGCATAAATAGTTTTATTTAGAAAATTCTTTTATATTAAATGTATGCCATTAATTAATGAACATTTCAATTTTCCCAAACAAAAAAAATTCACACAAAATGGTGATTATTTTTCCACCTTGGAAATATTAATAGCATTAATGAATTCCACTAATTACAAAGCATGAATATATATATATATATATATATATATATATATATATATATATATATATATATAGGGGTGTGTGTGTGTGCATACATAAATATTTGCAGAAAAAGTCAGATGATGAATTCTGAACTTTTATTTTTCCCAAGATAAAGTAATTTGTTTAGAAATCTGCAATGGGAATTTTTTTATGTAGAAAAACAAAAAATGCATACACATATCTAAACTAGAATACCCGTCCCAGGATGAGTAAAATCAATTCCCCTGAACAAAACAGATTTACACCATTTTTATTCTTCCTTACAAAGCTCAAAATAAATCTTATGTCTACAATACTAATTCCAATTTTAATCAAAATCCATTATATAATTTTGATTCTAGAAAATGTCTAAAATTTAAGTCTTAAGTGATTTCTAATGACTACGAATCAAATTTGATACAAATCTGAAATATTTGAATTTCAAGCAAAATGTTGTACTCATATGGTATCTATTAAAAACGCTTTAAAATATTCCAAAGAAACTGAAATTCGGTAGATATTTAATGGATTTAATACTTATTAAATTTTCAAAAAAATATGAATTTTAACAAAGAACATTTGCACCACTCCCCCCCCCCTTTTTAACACTTTTACATAAAATTAAATATAGCCCACTTTACCATTCTACACTTAGCTGTGTTACAAAATTCATAATTATCGGTTAATTAGGTTAGAAGTGAATCCTGTACTTAAAAACATATACTCATAGCTAATACACACACACACACACACACACACACACACACACACACACACACACACACACACTTGTTTTGATGAATACAGAAAAAGTCCTTTGTTTTGCATACTTTTCACTTTTTTTTTTATTTAAGTACCTATTTCAGTCACGCAAAGTAAAAAAGATCTCCGCTAGGAACAGAATCGCTTTGGTCTTTTGGCTTAGAGCAAAATGTAATATCTATTCCAATGCTGCACACAATCTTTTCTATCCTGCATCAATACCGGATAGATTCTTCTAGACTGAGGAAAATTTTATTTTTGCCCCAAATCTAGAGTGCTTCTTTCTAGGAAATTTGTTTTTCTGACCTTGTGTCAAACATTGCGCTCATGAGGAGGTAGATAAATAGAGATTCCCAGGCAACGCCGCACAAGGACAGCTAGTATAATGATACAATATTTAAGTTTTTACTTTTCGATTGCTCTCTAAAGTTTCAGGATCAACGTTGATTGAAGATTACTGAATTTAACATAAACCAACTATTCTTTTTTAAACAGATCAAAATATAAAATTGTTCGATGATGTATTAGTGTATGGCCTAGGACAGTATATTCAAACTGTCTTAGGAAAAATTAATATTGCGCGGTTAAATAATAGCGTACACTTCTTCATATGCTTATATGTTGACCTGAAAATTATAGAAATTAAAAAATAAGCATAGAAATATTAATCAGAGGTTCAGGGCTTGGAGTAGGTGTACACTCAAGAAAACGCAGCATCTGTCTTAAATTTTTTTTTTTTTTGCCCGGAGACCATTCAAGGATAAGGATTAAGTGTTAGAGAGATGGTGAGACAAGTCCAGTCATTGTGGAACTTTGGGAGTGCCCAAAACTAAACGAAAATTCTATGAGCAGAGTTTGTTTCCTAGAACTGTATCTGTAGAATGCAATACTGTTTCTCTGCTTCCCGACTGACTATAACATGGTCGTCTTCAAGTCTAATGTGAATAAATTCCTATGAAGATGTCCATTTTATATAACCTAGCTCTCCCAAAGTTCCACAATGACTGGACTTGTCTCACCATCTCTCTAACACTTAATCCTTATCCTTGAATGGTCTCCGGGCAAAAAAAAAAAAAGGATAGACCTTTTAGAGGAAAAGGATTTGATTGTTGAGAAAATTTCCAGCTTTTCCAAAGATGGAACTTTTATGAAGTAAACCTTTGTGCCAGACCCTATCAAATGCATTAGATATGTCAAGAACTATTGCTATAGAAATAAAGCCTTCATGTATAGATTCACTAATCCTGTGGAATATTACCATCAGCACATCGCCAATTGATCTCTTTGAATGGAAATTATATTGCATGTTGCCGAATAGGTTGTTTTTGTTTAGGTTGTTGGCAACTTTTCTATTTATCACGGACTCAAACAATTTACTCATGATGCACAGAACGCTGATTGGTTTGTATTGAGTTGCAGAAGACCGATCCCCCATGTTTTTAAATACTGAGCAGACTGGAGGTTTTCCTAAGTGTTGGAAGCATCTTTCCTTAAGGTAACGATTGAACAACTTTAGTTCTGGTTGTAACTTTTTAAGCACGAGGATTGGGATGTTGTCAATATCAATTGCTTTGCTAGGATCAATGTTCTTGATGAGATTGGAAACATCTCAGACAAATATATGGATGTTGCTCAGAGTATTGTCAGTCCTGGCCGATATTCAGGAGGTAAGTGGTCATGATCGCACAAGGTGAAGTTTAATGCAAAGTTTTTGGTGAAGAGTTTAACTTTGTTGGATGCTGAATCACTTCACGACTTTGTTGGATGCTGAATCACTTCACGACTGTTGATGAAGGTTGGGAGTTACACATCTGTTCAGATGTTTGTTATGCACCAAAACTCGTGGGAACCGAGTCTCTACTCAGCTACTTTAGACTTTACAATTAGAATGAAAGACGATCACAGTTTAGCAGTGGTTGCTAGCAGATCTATAAACGGCTTTAGTTTCTGAACATCTGTTTCAATTAAAGCAATTAAAATAGTGATTTCTATGTGCAATTGCAGCAGCACATTCTGAGGTGTATCAGGGTTGGCTATTTGGTTTAAGTTGACGTATTTTAGAGGATACATAGCTATCAATTCCGATAGTTAGCCACTATCAAATGGAATGCTATACAAGATAGATCCTTTTTTAACAGAGTGTAGGGTAATATCCAATATGTACGTATGGAAACCATCCCAGTTAGCTATAGAGTAACGATCCACTGTCCAGTCAGAGGATTTTATGTCGTTGATTTTAATCTCAATTGAGACAAACGAGTGATCGGAAGATCCTAGCAGAGACATAACAGAAAATGAGCACAGTTCAAGATCAGAAAATGATCCAGAAGGCTTGCAAATTGGTCATTGGCATGGAAAACACAGGTGAGTTCATCAACAATCTGTTAAAGACTATATCTCACTTTCATAAAAGAACAGTCATGTTGACATAACAGATCTCGTTATATCACCAAAGTTAAGCAACATTGAACATGGTCAGTATTAGATGAGAGATCATTTGCAGGAGAACGTCATCAACACGTCTCTGCAAGAATTGCAAAAACCTAACATTGTCGTCTCCCCTGACCAGTATATACAGGGTATTCTTTTTTTAGAGGATAAACTTTAAATTAACAACTGTATTTTCTTAATTGCCGATTTGGCAACTATCGGCTACTTGCAATTCAGCTTAGTTTGGCAATTCATTTTGAAGAGACTGACACTCGAACAGTTTTACAAATTGCAAAAGATATGATTGATTTACCTAGAGAAATATTTGTTGAACAAATAATTTCACAAAATGGACCCATCAACTGCCCACCTTGTTTGTGCGATTTAACCCCATTGGGTTATTTTCTTTGGGATTATGTAAATTCTTATATCTACACTAATAAACCAAACACAATAGACAACTTGAAAAACAACATTTGATGCGTTATTGTCGAAATAAA
This sequence comes from Euprymna scolopes, assembly GCF_053919585.1. Classification (NCBI taxonomy): domain Eukaryota; kingdom Metazoa; phylum Mollusca; class Cephalopoda; order Sepiida; family Sepiolidae; genus Euprymna; species Euprymna scolopes. The sequence goes on from NC_136485.1 coordinate 100,601,419, forward strand.
GCATAATTTAATGTGTAGACTTTGTTAAATTGAAGTTCTAGATTGAGCCATACACCTGAAATTTATTGAAATTATAAATACCAAAAAATAATTTTTGGAATAAACAACATATTTGTATAATAAAAATATTTTTTCTGTTCTGTGATGTACTTTAATTTTTACTTTGCCGCATAAACTTAAAAAAAAAAAAGCTATACAAGCGACTGGGACCTACTTGCGAATTTCAAGTTCTCATGAAACTCATCCTTTGAGAAAGTTCATTCAGCCTACTTGGACAAATACCAGGCACTGTACATATGAGGACGACGTCAATACATCCCTGTAAGAACTGCAAAAACTTAGACATCATCTTCCCCGACTGGGATATACAAGCAACTGAGGACTGCTTGTGAATTTCATATTCCCATGAAACTTCCCTCATTTAAAGAAAGCTAGTTCAATCCATATGGAATGAATGCCGCTGTTTTTTATATAGCATAATCACATTGACACATCAGTTCTCATTAGATCACCAAAGTTAAGCAACATTGATTTTGGTCAGTAGCAGATGGGTGACCACTTAGGAATATCAGGCACTGTATGTAGGAGGATATATACACCTAACAGAAATATAAAAGTGACAGGAGACTTCTTGTGAATTTGATATCCCCATAAAACTTCTTCCTTTGGAGGAAACCAGCTCAACCAGCCACTTTAGTTTGGTTTATTTCACTTGATATAGAAGTTGCTTTCACCCAATAAATACTTAATATATACTTTAAAATACCAAATTTTCATAACAGTAATAAACAAAAAAATTATATGGTGCTATGGTCTAAGCATAAAAGACGTAAATTACTCATTGAATCTTGAACGAGGTGGATGACTTACAGAAAAAATATTTAATTTTTTTTAAACTAGGAAAATAAAAATTAATTTTAGTTTTCCCTTATTTTATTTTTTATTTTAATAAATATTGGATTAATGGAATTTAAACTGATGTTATGTTTTTGAATTTTTGAGATGAGGATTGATAATTTGTTTTATTTGGATTATTCAGACTGTTCTCATTTTGTTAATCCATGTGAGTGATTTCTCCTAAAGACTCATTTGACGAAGCAGCTTCTGGATTGAAGTGGTGCAGTCGCCATTACTATAAATATTTTATAGTTTGTAAAGGAGCACAAATAAAGAATTCTTTCCGTATGCGTTATCAAAGTTAATTATTTACATGTATATATTATTTATATACATTTAACAGTCTTATTTTTATATTAACAGCATAATTTTTGTATCATGTCTCTCCATGTAATATATGTCCTCAACCCTCATAAACCGGGCTTCACTCCCATACATAGTCATATACGTACAGGCGAGAAACACAGGCAGACAAGAGCTTGTCTGATAATTTTTATAAATGCAGATTATTAAGTACACCTTATTCATGAAACGAATGCTAATCTGACAATAGGTATAAATAAAAAAAAGTGGAAATCAGAATCTTGTCTTCACAGTTATACGATAGTTAATGAAAAAAAAAAATGAAAGAATAAATACTGTACACATTTAACCCTCATAGATTTCGTATAAAAAAAAATATGTTTGGGAAGATTGTTATGTACCGGAAATATTCAATGATTGTTAAGGATTTTCATTAAATTATAATTGTGAGAGAAATTTAAAGGAATTCCTGAAACTTGACACATTAACAAAAACAAAAGGAAACTGGTTGTCAATTATTTTTAATGTAAATAAAATACTTTGTGAAATTTGTTTCATTTGAAATATTAGACAGCTTATCTACTTTCCAAAATGGAAAAAAAAAAAAAAAAAAAAAAATCACATTAATAGTAAATAATATTTCCAACAAAGTAGATGTGGCCGCAAATCTTTAAACCTTGGCGTCCAAAATCAAATGATTAACCCTGTTTTTGCATAACCATCCACCTTAGGTAATTAAAACAAATAATTATATTTTGAACCAATCAGGATTTTCTGAATTTATTCGAAATGGCGTTTTCTGGGAGCCACCTCAATGCTAGTATATCTATAAAAGTGAACGGTGTGTGCCTGTGTGTGTACATTTCGCTACACAATAATTTTCAATTTTAAGTCTACATACTCGAAATTTGATATACAGGGTACTGAGATTTGGAAAAATCTTTGTGATCAGTTTTCGGCCAGAAATTTGGCTGTTAAGGGGTCAAAGTTCAACGATTTAACCTTTGAGAACTCTACTAAACTCCTCCGACAATTTTGGGTATAAACACTTGAAATTTTAGATATAGGTTACTTGGACATGGATCTAACTTAATAACTTGATTTGAGCCCAAAACAATAAATGTTAAGGAGTCGTAATAGGGGTCAAAGTTAAAAAAATTAATCACTTTTTTTTTTGCTCAACATACACCTCCAAACATCCGGGCAACGCCGGGCTGAAAAACTAGTCTTTTAAAAGAGCTAGACTTTTTTTAATGAACTAGTGGAGCCCAGTTAAGCAGAAACCATGAACACAATAACTACAGCCAAACATCAGCGAACACGCAGATACAACTCATCGACTCTTCCATTATCGTCTGCCAATATGTATAAACTTATTCATTGAAATATTTCCAACCTTTTTCCACTGAACTTTCTCTTAATATGAAAACTAATGAACATTGACTTTTATTAATAACTTTTAATGAAGTAGAATTTCTATAAATGAACAGAGAAGTTTTGATTACAATTATGCTTATGATCTGTGTAATGCACGGCCCTTAAACTATTAACTGACTTCTTTGATATCTTAACTAATGAATCCCTCTTGCTTTAGAAGGACTATAAAATATTTACCAACATTATATATTTTTCCTATTGCTACAATCATCCATTTTTAACATAAAATATTTCTTGTGAATGCATGCCTCTGAACTTCTTATTTTGCTTTGTCTAATTGTATAAGATGTTTTGTTTTCTCACATTTAATTATAAACCTAAAAACCATTTTCACTAAAAATATTTCTCTGAAATCAGCTCATCCCCAAAAATACTTTGCCCAAATTAAAACCCCTAAAGAAAACCTAAAATATTGACTCCCTAAAGAAAAGACCTCCCCTAAATGGATGTCATTATCGGAAATTGAAACTGAAACCTTGAGATGTTTAGTTCGAGCTTCTACCAACCGAGCTATTTTAATTTTCTTATAGAGCTTAAAAAATTACTTTAACACAATAAATATAATTTATGAACAGTCTTGAATTTGTGCCGATTGAGGATAGTGTCTAGTTTGGAACAGTTTGCAGCTCAAGTCCGCTGCGTTGAAGTTCATGGGTAGATGTGTCACACACACACACACACACACACACACAAACTTACCTCAATTAAACATAGGTTATTTGCTAGTCTCAACTTTAGATTCATCCAACAAGTGGTATTTTCTACTTCCTGTTCTGCTCTCTAGCTACTTCCATTATCTACCTATCTCTCTCTTTTGTCTGACTGTCGATGTAGGTAGACGCACTTTTCCATTTGCCTTGGTAGGTAATACTTACGCTTTAAGATAAAACGCACTTTTGTTTATAAGGTAAGACGACACAATATGCCCCAAGGAACTCCTGTAAACACCAGATACGCGCACACGCATACACGTGCAATGAACATTTGTTCATAACTTCTGTTTAAATAAATATTTCTTGAAGATATATAACTCTGTTTTAATGTTCTTCCTTTTAAATGTCTCCCTTTAAAAGTACTCGGCGTATTGGTTGTATCAGAGAGACGGTAGCACTCTCTATATAGGGATGGCCCGTACACGCCTATATACGCCTACAAAACAAAACTATCCAAATCTCAACTAAAATCAACTTATAAGTTTCAAAAAGCACATATTCTTACAGAGAAGCGTCTTACGAATCCAGCGAGTGTCAGAACGTCGGTTAAAATGTCAAAAGAGAGCAAAAAAAAAAAAAGGGTACAAAAATGGCCAATTGTTCTTCTTTCTTCTTTCTTTTGAGACGATGTATCTCGGTGTACGAACGGTCTCTGACAACAGTTCAAGCATCAATCGACTGCTCTTTACACGGAGAAGTGCAGTGACCCATCGCTTTTTAGCTAACTCCATAATTAAATAAGATTACGTGTAATAACAAGTTTTAAACACTATATACCCAATGTAGACAGACCACTTCGAACACGGAACTTCTCTCAAAAGGGACAGTTCCAAATAATACACTGGATGCTCACAGACGTTCCAGTTGGCTAGTGGCCTATATTTCTTCGACGCTGAATATTTTAGGTGAACGTTAAGGTTTTTTCTTTAAACAGTAACCCACCAGCGTTAATGAAACCACAAAATCTTTATCTCAGTTGATCAAAATTGTTATAAGAGTAACCTATCAGCAAGTACGACGTCAAAAAACAATGTTATAAAAACAAATAATTCTTCAGATTTTGGACTGTAAAATATGTACAAAATGTCAATGCTGTGACCAGGATTCGAACCTAGGTTAGCACGGCCACAACGTGGGGTCCTAACCTCTAGACGATCACGACTAACACTGACGTCTGTCGCTCTTGGCAGAAAGACACATGACTATTGTCAAACTATTGAAAAATAAGGAGGAAACTTGAAATTCTCACGCATGCGCAAAAATACACTATAGCAACCATTGTTAAATGCAGCTGAATCTCTTCGCTCGCTAAGAAAAGTAGATCAGACCAGTTCTTCTAAGAACTCACCAAACGCCAAAGGAAATAAGTTAAATTAACCGCAAAATAAACTGCAAGAAAGTCATCTTCTAAGAACTCACTGGAAGCTGACCAAAAAGAATCAAAATCCAAGCCCTAGCCACAAAAATAACTAGATATTGTGGCTACTATACACAATCTACTAATAAAAACAAGTAAGTTTTCTAAAATAAACTACAATAAATTAACCAAGTAACCTCACACTGTCACTGATTAAGACTTCATATAAAGATAACAACTACACTATTGGTGTATATACCGTTCCACACTTTAACTATTGGTGACAGGGCAGTATCTCAATTCTACGAGAGTTGTCTTGCTATAAGATAAGTGATATTATAGTAAGATACACATAAGTGTTATATGTTTACATTTAATAAAAAATGCCAAAGTCAGCACGTAGTAAAAAAGCTCAGAGAAATATAGACTATGAAAAAAACAAAGTCAAGGTATTATCTGAGCAAAAAGAATACTATCAGAAAAATGCTGAAATGATAAAAATTAAGTATCATGCAAATCCTGAGGCAAAGAAGGCTGCCTCACGTGCTGACTCAAAAGCACGGTATAACAGGGATTCCGAAGGAAAAAAAGCTGCCTCACGTGCTCTTTATAACAAAGAACCAGAAAAAAAGAAAGCTGCCTCACGTGCTGACTCAAAAGCACGGTATAACAGGGATCCCAAGGGGAAAAAAGCTGCCTCATGCACAAACTATTATAAATATAAATATCAAAAACTGCCAAATCTTTGCCAAAACGCCAAAAAATGAACCAAGAAAAATTAATAGTGAAGGTACGAACATTTTAGAACTTTATAATACTTTAACTGTTTTATCAGAGAGGCGGTAGCACTCTCTATGTAATATAGAACCGATGGAGAACCAAGAGGCAACTCCTAAGGCCCAAAACCCAAAGACCTAAAACTCAGCAGGAAGCGACCTGCTACTAATGGAGGCGGCAATGAGCCGCCTCCTAAAAAAGACAATACTATCATGAATGTAAGTTTAAAAATAAGACTGTAAGTAAAAATACTAATTAACAAGAATAAAAAAGCATTGGAAATGCAAAAGGATATAGGGATGGTATGCCAAAAAGTATACAAACAAGATAGCTATGAATGGCTAGGCACATGGAAATAGAATTGCATCCAAAGTATAGCCCTATAGCTTTTTACAACCGTAATGATGGCACAGAATGAAGATTGGAGAAAAGCTATAGGGCTATACTTTGGATGCAATTCTATTTCCATGTGCCTAGCCATTCATAGCTATCTTGTTTGTATACTTTTTGGCATACCATCCCTATATCCTTTTGCATTTCCAATGCTTTTTTATTCTTGTTAATTCTAAGGTTGGAGTATTACTCAATGTCCACTACAATTGGTGACCTTTCGACGTAGAGGTCAAACAAACTAGGACCTTCGATTTTCAACTTTACCTCTGACTAAAACATCGAAACAGACATTTTAATTGTACTTTTGTTTTGTAGCTGAATGCACCCCCCCCAAATATACATGTTTCGTCATAAATTCCTGTAATGAGGGATCCACCCTTACCCTGTGTTTTAGCCACATACCACGGTTTTCATGCAACGTCCATCATATTTTTTATCGACATGTGCACACAGAAAAAAAAATTAAAATAATAACAAAACGAAATAATTTATTTCAAACCTTTCTCTTCACTATCTAAATATTTTTTTCACCATGTAAGCATTTAAAAAAAAATATTCCAGCTTTCTATATTGTCATGGAGAAAGAGCGGCAACAACCCCACTGAAGACTACAAATAGTGACTCTCACGCTGTTTCAACTTCCCGTTTTCAACATTAATATGGAAGAGAACAAGCGACAGCAAGCCAACCGACGTAAACTAGTAAAGACACGCACGTGACTTCAAAAGCACAGAGTAAAACGACACATTTTGTTTTTACTCTCCACGCGTGCACACTAAAAAAATTTAAATGTTTCTTGTATATATGTAACTATTTACTATGCCTCCCTTACAAACACAGATTATTGGTATTTGATTGCTTCCCAACAAGAGCAACATGTAACACAGGGTAGTTTTTAATGTGGAGGAAAACCAGCTTCTGAAAACGGGGCACTCTGCCAGTCAGCAAAAAATAAAAATTGCCTTAGTATAGAAGGGTTGCCCACTACATTGACTAAGGACAAATTAAGTGTAGCATCAGGACAGATAATGCACTCGGATCTCAGCTTGAGGAGATTATTAAGCTCACTTTTTGAGAATGCTAATATGACAATCATTATATATATATATATATATATATATATATATATATATATATAACATGAAAATTAGAATTTTGTATCCAGAATTGAGATGTTAATAATAATTAAAAAAAAAAAATGAAAGAATAAATGTTGTCCATGACGTTTCTGAATCACACTCAAGATGAGAACAGTAGTCCGATGGGAATGTCCTAAATTAGCGTCGCTAAGAATTTTTCAATTTTATGAAGGACAGATAACTGTGTCCTAAATTAGCGTTAGTTCAAATTCAAGCAAAGTAAAGTTGAAATAGGACAGTAACAAAGTTTTTGGAAGAGGTTCAATAGGAAGAAATCGTCTTTAGAATTCCCGCCTTGCATGTGCTATATTATGTTTTCATCTCCCGCTTTGTTCATGTGTTCAAAATTATTTTCAGCGATAGTTCTATGTATTTAAAATTATAAAATGCCAAGAGTTAATAGACTCATTGAATCGTCAAATGTTATTTTTAGTGATAGGCAAATTTTAGAGAATAATTTCCATTTTACTGATGTTATTGGATCAACAACTAACCTGGAAAAAACTGTTAAGTATTTGGCAAAGCTAGAGTTAATCCGAAACAGTTGCTATTGTGGGGTATGCAAAAGCATATGCAAGTTAAATGCCTACGCACAGGCTGTTGAGAAGTTTTGGTGGTGCTGCAACAGATGTAATTTTACGAAACCTGTGATGGTTCATTTTTTCTAAAGAAGCCATTTGAAGTTACAGCAACTTATTTTAATCCTTTACATGTAGTCCAGAGACTATCCCTAACGTGATATATGCTGGGAAGATGACCGTAACAAAAATACAATTGTTGACTTTAGTCATTTTATTAGAGAGGTGCGTGAAGAGCTTATAGAGAATAATCAACAGCAACTTGGTGGTACTGGCGACAATTGTGAGCCCATTGTGGTTGAAATAGATGAAAACAAGTATTTCCATCAAAAGTATGATTGTGGAGTTTGGAGCGAAGGACACTGGATTGTTGGTGCAATTGAAAAAGAAAGTGGACGATGCTTGATGGTGGATGTGCCCAATAGGACGCGATAAACTCTAGAACCAATTATTGAATGGTGGATATCACCTGGTACACGTATAATCAGTGATGCATGGCGTTCGTATGATCAACTTGATCAAATTAATTCCGGCGTATATATACATGATAGTGTAGTACACCAGCGAAATTTTCCATCCATACACAAAACAGAGAACACATGGGTACGTGCAAAGCAGAAAATGAAAAGACAATATGGAATCTCAGACGATCTGTACCAATCTTACATAATTGAGTTTTTATGGCAAAATATGTATAAAAATGATAACATTCTTGGACGTCTTATTTGCTGTATTGAACAGTTCTATTGTGCTGTAACTTATTTTTATAGAAATGTTTTATTCAATTTTTAGCTTGAATTTGCTACAATCTAGTTCAAACTTACTTTTTGATTGATTTTTTACAGAAATAAAAGTTTGTATTCAATACTTAAATATTCTTTTAAATGTTAGATACAAACATTTTTCAACACAAAAAGGTCACAAATGGGAAGGAAAGACAGGTTGCATAAGTTACCCAAAATTGTTTATAAATAATTTTTTAACGATATTTCCTTTTAAATAATTTGTCAGAAATAGTAATAATGATTATTGAAAATTTTAGTATTTTTTTTAATAAAGTCTAGCTTATGTTTTGAACGAATAGAAAAAGGAAAACAAATGATATATTACTGTATTTGGTTTAAAATAATTTGAACCGACGCTGATTTAGGACAGACAGTTATCTGCCCTTCATAATATTGAAAAATTCTTAGCGACGCTAAACAACAAAAAGTCTTTTCTGTTGATTTAAATTGCAGATGTATTCCAATGAGACAAAATTGTTTAATTCCAGCAATAATTCAAACATTCCTTATCGCATAAACAAACATTTTTCACCTGTTGGGAATAGGAAACAGTCATTGAATATTCCCTGGACATTACAATCTTCCCAAACATTTTTTTTTTTTTTTTTTTTACCAAATCTACATAAAACCGATTCTCTTATAATCAGTCGAATACCAATTGTCAAACAAAAAGAAAAAAATCCTTTTTTTTGTTTTTAATTTCTTTTATATCATAAATGTTAATGCCACGGACTTTCAGTAATTCCTTTGAGATTATTGTGACAATTATAATTCCATGGAAGTTTCTAATATGGGCAGTATTTCGTATTATTTTGATTCATCGAACTACTGTTCTCATCTTGAGTGTGATTTTCACAACGTTTTGGTGGATATAATCTCCAACCTTCTTTAGGTGTATCTTGTCGAACTATGGAATGTTTCTGTTGAACTCATGAATTTGGACAGAATTTTGAACAGAACCCTTTATTTCCTTCATGCAGGTAGCATGTTCTTGTTCTATCAGCCATGACTGGATAGAGGTCTTAAGTAATTCGCACTTGTATTTTTCGGTCGCCCAGACTGAGGATTAAGGAGAATATCACTTACAATTGATTTTTCCAAATACTCTAACCACTGTGCCACGGGTCTTTGCTGACGAAACAAAAGCATGTTAACCCCGTCAAGTAAATTCACTATATTAATGAGAATGCTAATATGAGTACATATAAAAAAGAATGCTAATATGAGTACATATAAAAAAGAATGCTAATATGAGTACATATAAAAAAGAATGCTAATATGAGTACATATAAAAAAGAATGCTAATATGAGTACATATAAAAAAGAATGCTAATATGAGTACATATAAAAAAGAATGCTAATATGAGTACATATAAAAAAGAATGCTAATATGAGTACATATAAAGAACAGAAAAACATGAAAATCAGAATTTTGTATCCAGAATTAAAATAGTTAAAAAAAAAAAAACATTTTAAAAACAAAAAAAAAAGGATTTTTTTGTTTTTGTTTTTTGACAATTGATATTCGACTGATAAGAGAATAGGTTTTATGTAGATTTGGTAAAAAAAAAAAAAAAAATGTTTGGGAAGATTCTAATGTCCAGGGAATATTCAATGATTGTTTCCAACAGGTGAAAAATGTTTGTTTATGCAATAAAGAATGTTTGAATTATTGCTGGAATTAAACAATTTTGTCTCATTGGAATACATCTGCAATTTAAATCAACAGAAAAGGCTTTTTGTTGTGAACGTGGTAAAAAATAAAGATGGCCGACAAGTGTAACATATCGGACTTTTTGTTTATTTGAAAAGCAGCAGATAAAAGTGAAGAGACAAGAAACATGGTGGCAGAAATGAAAAAGTAGAATTTGAGCTCGATTTCAATTTTTATGAGCGTGAGAATTTGAAATAGTAAAAAAGTAAACTATGGTTGTTGGGGGGACACTACCGTCCCTGAACAATTGCGGACACTGGTGAGTGGTGACCGTGGCTGAAATGATATAATCTAGCGTTCACTGGCGATAAGTGATGGTTTGAGGCGATAACATGCAGGCATTATTTGAATTTAAAAAAAAGTAATTAAGGGAATGTGTAAATCAGTATGAATTAATAAAATTACGAAAAATGGTCCAATAGAATAATAATGGAAAGTAAAAACAGAAGTTTTATAAGTTAGGGATTTTCATTGTATATGAACTGTTTAGAATGATCAAAATCAGTGGTAGCAGTCCTAGCTGTTTCCATTTGTTGTTCAAATCTTTCTCTTCTTTTCAACTCTTCCACCAATAGTATTAAAGTAAATTCTAGTTTTATGTCGTCATTTTTAACAATTACGACTTTTTTTCACTTCACTTCTTTGAGTATCATCATTTGGAATAGACATCCCAAACTCCTCATGTTAAGAATGGCTTTGGGAGCAGACACCACCAACCTCCCCATCTCAAGAATGGCGTGCAGAATAGACACCCCTAACATCCTCATGTAAAGAACGGCTTTCAATGTAGAAAAAACCCTATTTATTGGGGGAGGGAGGATGTAGAAAAAAATTCCTCCAAATTTAACCGTGATAATTGGTGTCAGCATACCCACACGCATATGCTTAAAAAAAAAAAAATAAATAAAAATACAAATTCCAAATTCACCCCCACCCCTTAAAAAAAAAAAAAAAAAAAAAAACTTAACGTGTGTGAAATGTCGAGAATCAGCCAGCAAAAGAAATTTAAGTAAAATACTCCACCGAATTCAATTCCCTATGTAATGAAATATACCTTAAAAATGTAGCGTAGGTAATCAGTGTAAAAAAAAAAAAAAAAAAAAAAAAATCGGTAATTTTGAGTGGAACCAGACCCTAACTTTCAAACATGCAGATTTGTCAATTGAGGTATGAGAAAAAAAAAATGGAAAATATCTAAACAGTTTGACGAAACATAACAATGTTTAAATTGATATCTGATATTTGAAAAGATATGCGATTAAAAACTAAGTAAATTGCTAAAGAAAGGTTACGTATTTCTATATATATTTTTATTATTATTTGAGTGGTTAAAAAGAAAAACAGTTAAGTATGAAAATAGTTTGAAAGTTTTAAAATGGGAAGAATATATACAGCAAGGTGTGAGCGAGAGATAGAGGAAAAAAGTAAAGGTTTTTTTTGTTTTGTCGTCGAAGAGAGAGAGGAATATATGCAGTAAGAGAATCAAGTAGATCGAGCAGGTTTTAATAAAGTATATATAAATGAATTACCTTAAAAAAAAAAGTAACTATGTTTGGAAAAAATATAATCTTTAATATAAATCTCATCTGTTTGAATGTTTGCTAAAACTTTCGAAAGAGGCGACAGATTTTCACGAGGTATCGTTTTAAAGCTCGATCCTTCAGACGACAAATATAAAAAAATTGGCTAAAAACATTAATTCCTTCACCTTCAATTGGACATTTTTCTACAAGGAGGGGGTCGCTTTTTTCGTCGATATTTTCAAAAGTCATCCCCTCTTTTCGATTGACTAGCCTTGATTTAAACCTTCGCCACTTTCGGTTTGGCGATGGATGCAATGGCAAAGATGTCAAGTTTTCTTTTTTCATGCTCTTTTCCTTCTTTGCAGTACGGGTTCGAGCCTGCCTGCTACCACTTTTTTTTTTTGCTCAACACATACCTTCAAACATCCGAGCAATCAGGCTAATTAATTATTGAAACAAATGTATGAAGCGAGCGAGCATGTGAGCAATTTACTCATCGAGCATAAGTAGGTCTCACTGCGACATCATGTTTGAATGGTACATTAGCGTTCGTTTAACATACTAATATCGTTATTTTGGAATATAGGTATAGCCACAGCTCATCCAATCAGAAGGAATGGAATTATTCCAGGGAAACTTTATTATTTTTTGTAACGGAAAAGGGAAAGATTATGTTATGTCAATGAGTTTATGATCCAGTTATGAAGGGTGCAACCCCATATCTGTCCAAAGTGCAGAATACCTTCCAGTGATTACTGGGAGTGGTAAGAGGACTTGTTATTTTTGAGGGAAAAATAGGAACTACTTCGTCTGAACATGGCTGTGATGATGATGACGATGATGATGTTGATGCTCCTAGGATGGAATTTAGGATTTTACTATAACGACCAAATGTGTCTAAAATGGTGTTCTAAAGTTACATAAGACAGTGGCTAATAGTCTAGACATAATAAATTTGTATGTGACATCTGTTGTTGCAAACCTACGGTACTTTTGTCCAAAGGAGAAATTCTACAATCAAAATATTATATATGAGATAACAACATATGGATAAAACTGAAGTGTTTTTTTTTTTCGGAGCTTGATTATAACATTTAAAATTTTAATTATGTCATAAGTTTTATAATCTGCAAAATTATAATAGAAAAGCTCTGTTTGATGTAAATTGTTAACTATTGAGCTTTTTCTTAAGCACAGTATTTAATTATCATATGAAATTTTAACTAGGAAAAGTAATTGCCAACATGCACGTTACTTTTTACATTAGTCTTGTTCTCTTCACGGTCAACAACCTAACTCCTGTCCTCTCGCCTTCAGTCTTTTTATAACGGCTTTTTAGGGTAGGTAGGGGAAATAACCAACTGCCAAAGAAAACCTCGACAGTACATGTAGATATCGACCTTAGTGTCCACAGGGTCGATGGTGTCATATACCCAGAATGCAACTGATATTTGCAGAATGTGTTTTGTTTTATTTTATGTTTTTATTTTATGTTTTTATTTTATGTTTTTTTTATTACATTTTCACCCCAAACAAGACAAATTGCCACTTTGGTGTAGGGGGCTACTATCAGGGGCAACAACTACTGGGGTACTATGTAGGGATTTGGGCAGCAAGATGTCGGTTCACGTTACACTTGAACTTCTGCACGTCAGTACTGTTGGGGAAGCAGGGACCTGGAATGGAATTCCAGAGTCTAGCGGTTCTGGGGAAGAAACTATTGGAGTAAAAAGATCTTTTACATCTAGGGATCTCTACAGTGTGGGGGTGGGATTTAGCAGCCTGTCGGGTTTGTCGAGGGTGCTCACGTAGTGGGGGCACAAGTGATTGCAGTTCATCAGAGCATTCACCACTAAAATACTTGTAGAAAAGGCAGACGGATGCAACATTTCATCGATGGGACAGAGGCTGAAGCTCAGATGCCAGTTCAGGGCCTATCAGGTTTGCGACTCTCTTTTGAACCTTGTCAACGAGCGAGAGACTAGTAGCAGATGCACCAGCCCAGATGTGGCAGCAATACTCCATACATGGGCGAATGGTGGCCTTATAGAGGTACAGGATACTTTCGGGTGTTAGTAGTTTTCTAGCACGGTAGAGAGAGCCTACCTTTCTTGCAGCGGCCCTGGCAATGCCTTCAATGTAATTGTTCCAACTCATGTTTCCTGTGAACGTTAGGCCAAGGAGTTTGAAAGATGAACTCTCAGATAAAGAGTCGTTGGCCATTGCTATGGGTGGTAGAGAGGGTTTCTTGTAATTATTGAATGAAACTAGTTTAGTCTTGGCAGCATTGAACGCGACCAACCACTTTTGTCCCCATTCCACTACAGATTGGAGGTCTTCCTCTAGTGTTTCTGCCATTTCTTTAGAAATGTGTTCATTCGTCTTCCTGTCGTGCCTGCCATAGAGTGTAGTGTCATCAGCATATATACCCATCTCAGAGGCAATTTTGTCGGGAAGGTCATTTATGAATATCAGGAACAGCAGAGGTCCAACGATAGAACCTTGGGGCACCCCCGCATTTATATCATATTGTTTAGATGTACGACCGTCGAGGACAACCTGGATTTTTCTCTTGTCTAAGAAGGATTTAATTATGTTAAGTATTCTACCAGTGATACCATATGATCTGATTTTCCTGAGGAGACCCTCATGCCATACCCTGTCAAAAGCCTTAGATATATCTAGAGCTACCGCTCTGCCCTCCCCCGCTTTGTCCAGTGAATGGTATATACGTTCAGAGATCACAGTTAGGATGTCTGCTGTGGAACGGGCTTGTCTAAATCCATATTGTTTGTCAGTCAGTAGTTTAGCATCTGTAAGATGATGGACTAGAGCATGGTTAATTATGGTCTCAAATATTTTGGCAAAAAGTGGGAGGAGGGTAATGGGGCGATACTTGTAAACATGTGCTCACTCTCTCAATTATGAGATGACGCGGCCAGAAAAGAAGCCAAAGGAGAAGAAGACCACAGGGGATTGGGCGATGTTGTTGAACAGGGTAGCATGGTTTTATAAGTTCGATTCTTTTGATAAAACTATTTTGCCTTTTCCAGGTGTGAATGTTCACGTCTGAACATAACTGTTCCTCAAGAAAACATGATGTGAGAAAAAACATCAAATGAAACTTTTTCAAACAAAGAGAATATATCTTAGGTGGTCTGACTCTGGACAGAGATATTTTCAGCTCTCTGCACCCCCTCCTTTGGCCAAGCAGCTATAACTGCAACATTTATCATTCATATGAACTAGCAAATCATACTACTTAGAACATGCTTACACTATAACTTGAGCTTTTCTTATGTAATTGTTTTTGCTATTTAGCATTTTTCTTTATTATTGTTTCCAAACAAAACAAGACATATTGCCCCTTGAACATAAGGGATTACTATTTAGGATCATGTCTAACAGAGGACTGTGAGGAGTTGAGCATCAAAATGTCAGTTCACATTACATTTAAACTCCTACAATTTAATACAATCAAGGAAGCAGGAAACAAGGAGAAAATTTTAAAGTGTCAGTCTGAAAGAAGAAACTAAGAGTAGAAAGTTTTCTGACATCTAAGAACCTTAGTGATGGGGTGGGATTTTGCTGCTTGCAATCATCTAAAAGTCATTATGTCATTTTTTATCAAATTGTAGTGATCCTGTCTGATATTTCAAAACGAACAATATTTGTAATGCCATATTATCCAGATTTATGTAGAATCTGAAATTTCCATGGATGATTTGAATATGCTGAATTTAAAAATAGGATTCATTTTGTGTTTCTCCAATTTGTAGTATATTGGAAATGACGTTATTTAATCTTTTGAATGTCGGTTCAGTCCTATCAGCTCATACCCTTCCTATAATAGTAAACGTTACTAATAATTTATCAAAGATTAATCAAGATCATGTTGTCTTAAGGAACAGTCATGTTCAGGCCTGAGTGTCAAAGCCAGAAAAAAGCAAAATAGTTTTTCCAGAATGAATCAAACGTTTCCTTTAACAATGGCAAAAATCCTTAACCAACCTAAGAACCAAATGCTTACATGAGAACCCATCTTCTCAAAATTCACAGACAACATGAACTGGAACTCTTCGATGCCATGTGCATTCACTGACAGTGTTCATAAGGATTTTATCTGGAGCACATCTAGGAAAATTATTTTTCCCCTGCACAGACTGATCCCAGCATGACTTCCCCATTAAATGATACTTTTTCAAACAAATATCTCTTGGGTGGTCTGACTCTGGCCATAAATATTTTCAGCTCTCTGCACCCTTCCTCCTCCTCTCCTTTCGGCCAAGCATCTATCAATGCAATGTCAGCCACTCATGTGCATCAGTGAAACATGCTGCAATGCATGTTTTTACATAATAGCTTCTTTCCAAACTCCTTGACTTTGGAATTGCCTCCCTTTCGTTTCTCCTTAACTGTGCCAACATACAGAAATTTGAATGTTATGTGCACAAACATCTAACTGTCCAACTCTTAAAGGCCAGATTAATAGGGGCATCCTAAGTCAGAGTAGCTCCTTACCTCTCATTGGCAAGGTGCCATGTTAAAAGTAAATATTAATAGAACTCTTTGTAACAAACTGATTTTGTTGAGCAACTGATTATCAGAGTTCCTAAGTTCGTATTGGCTTCTTATTTTGACATGGGCGCATTATATTATTAAGGGGTTGAAACTGTTCTCATTGGTTGAAATTACTTTGAGTTAATGCGTTCCTGTGAAACTTGCTTTTAAAAGTGATGAAAAAAGAAAATTCCAATAAAATGGATAAAGAAAGGATAAGCTATTTGAGCCATTTGCCTTTTAGCATTCATTCGAATCCATTCACAGTTAAATGCATCAAAACTTTGAATATAATAACTTGGGCTATGACAAGAGCATATTCTTTTCATTATTTTGACTTAAGTATATATTAGTTAATATCTTGTGTTTTTAGATAGTGATGTGGTTCTCAATTGATTAACTGTGTCGGATATATACTCGAGAGTTAAAACAATGAAAAGAATATTCTATAACCAAGATGGGAACAGCAGTTTGGATAATCCAAGCAATAATGATAATGGACTCAAGAATTGAACTCTGCATTAACAATTCTATAGTTCACGTTCAAGCAACCTATTTCACTGAAAGATCTAGGGTCTTTTGTAGACCGGTATGACCCCCTCCCCCCAAAAAAAACTGCCTTCTTTCGACGATTTTTACTGAACAATCTTTTTCTTCAACATGTCAATCACACACACACACACACACACACACACACACACACACACACACACACACACACACACACACACACACACACACAGGTTTAAATTTTCTCCCCTTGATTTGAATTTTTAAACATTTTTATTTCGTCTTTGCTTAATATTCGTTTTCCCAGGAAAGTTTTCTGTGAAGCATTTCCCCACCCCGCTAACAAGAGGGATGGGGGTGGATGCCTCTTAGCCCTGCTTATAAATAGTACACTTCCTGTCGGCGAAAATCCTGCTGGCAGGAATCATGGCAGAACAACATAATATGTCTAACTTGGTCCGACGTACCGTGGGAAGATAATTAATGGCAAAGAAAATTATTTAACGAAGAAAGGGAAATTATAGAGAAATTAATCTGCCATTTTTGTTTTTATAATTCAGTGTTATTATGAGATTTAAAAAAAAATTTAATGTAATTTCATTTTAGGTTTATAACCTTTTAACAGTATTTGCCTCCAAGCTAAACTGAAGGCAGATTATGACAGTTGGAAATTCTAGAAATTATCAAAACAGACAGAAAATTACACATTTTTTTTTCTTTTAATTATTTTCATACTTAGATATTTTTATTATGATTTTTGGTTTTAGAAAAGAAAATAATTAGCAGAGAAATGAGACATATTTTAACATTTTCAATTCTGGAGTAACGTTTGTATGAATACACAGTATGTAAAAAAGTCTTAATTTGGTGATAATGATCATTATCACATTTGGTTTAATGTCCATTAAATGCAAGCATCTAATAGCTAGCTTTAATGAACTGACTTCAAAACTAACCTATCTCTAAATAAATCTTCATTTATTCGTCTTTCTCTTAAGTCTTAGAAGAAACTTGTGAGCTCGTCTCTCCTCTATCATTATTTTCGTGGTAAGTACTCGTCTGAGCTTCTATCTACGGCCCCTCCCCCTGTTCATAAAACACTCGTTTAGTTACAACCATTATCAACAATTTACTCCACTAAATCTAAACACAAATTCCATGTGTTCATGTGTGGAATTTTGTTCCACTAGCCTGCTTTCCAGCTAGGAACAACATGGTCGTCTTCAAGTCCAATGTAAACAAGTTCTTGTTGAGATATCCCCTAAAATAATCTAATTTTATTCAATTTCCACCACTAACGATCACTACACTGGTCGTGTTGACCGCAGTACACTTAATAACCTTTATCATTGACTGGCATTCGGACCTTGATAAGTGGTGACTCTTGTAAAAAGAAATAAAATAAATTTATCACTTCCTTTGTTTTCCTTGTTCTTTCCATGTGAACTAGACGTGTTATCTCAACTGTTCTACATCAACTAAACCAAGATCTCTCATCCATTTTTTCAACGTCGTCATACTACTAAAGTTTCATGTTCTGCATACATCTTCCTATACTATCCAAATTTGATCTTCCTCCGAGTTCATCAGATCTAAGCTTGTCTTTAAGATTCATACTCTACACCCATCGTAATTATTATCATATCATTTCTATCCATGCAACTCATATCCTCAAGCGTTCGACATCTAACCCTAAAACTCTCATCCATTCTTTCCATATGGCATCAAAGTCTTCCGTTTTGCACAAATCTTTATATACTGTTCAGATTTTAATTTTCTGAGGTCATCAGAACTAAGCCTGCTTCCTTACATATTTTCCTTGGCCTGTGAACTGAACCTGCTACCTCAACTGTTCTAAATCTATTAATCCAAGAACTCATCCATTCTTCTAATGCTGCCATACTATCAAAGTCCCTTATTCTGCTCAGATCTTATACTTTTCAAATTTAATCTTCCTCTGAGGTCATCAGCACCAAGTCTGTCTTTAAAACTCGCATTACACATCTATCATATCACTCTCACTTCATTTCTCTCCATGCAACAAGTCGTCAACTTTCATTGGCCAGTTTCATTCCCATAAACACTGCAGTATACATGCCTGATAGACTCTTTCCTTAATCAACAGTAGTAATGCTCTGTTGATTAATAACGGCAGAAGTTTCATGAACTCACTCTTACCTTTTGCAATAACACTAGAACCTGCTCCACCCAGTGCTTCAATGGTAATGTAACTGAAAGTAATGTAACAAGATTTCGAACCTCAATAGCTTCACTATCCAAAAAATGATGTAATCTATAAATCTCACCTGTTTGTTTGAATGTAAGTATGTATTATATATGTCTCTGACACTTTCGACAGAGGCGACCGATTTTTACGAGATTGGTATCGTTTTAAAGCTCGACCCTTTGGACAACAAATATTGAAAATTGGCTAAAAACATTAATTCCTTCACCCTCAACTGGGCACTTTTCTACAGGGAGGGGTTGCTTTTTTCGCCAATATTTTCGAAAGTCATCACCTCTTTTTAATTGACTAGTCTTAATTTAAACATTCGTCACTTCCGGTTTGGTGATGGGCGCAACAGCAAAGACGTCACGTTTTTGTTTATTACGTCCTTTCCTCCTTCACGGTATGGGTTTGAGCTTGCCTGCCTACTATCACTTTTTTTTTTTTTGCTCAACATACACCTCCAAACACTCTAGCAACGCCAGCCACCCAAGCTAGTCTAAACTAAAGGACAAACAGCATCAAGTATTTTTCTTTGAAGTATATCTATATAAATAAGATTACAAGAGAACAATTTATTTTTCCATATTTCTCACATGGGAAGCTGTCGAGGGCACTAGTATCTCGAGGAGGCTTATTGCCATTCAAATTATAGGGTCTAAAAAAAAATCCCCAATCTAATCAGCTAAGCTTCAACCCTTATCCCCTCACCGTAATGTTGCATCCCTGTACCTGTTTTACAAGTACTTTAATGGAATGTGCTTTGATGAACTTCTAGCACTTGTGCCCACTTAACGTACATACTCCCTACAAACAGCAAAATACCGCCCCTTCACTATTGAGGTCCTTAGATGCCAGGAAGCCTTCTACTATAATAGTTTCTTCCCACAATTAGAGTTTGGAATTCCCTGCCTGTTCCTTGCTTCCCTGACTGTACCAACATGCAGAAATTTAAATTTCATGCAGATAGTAATCTCGTGGCTCAACTCCCCACATAGTCCCTTGTAGACATTGTCCCAATTAGTAACGATTAAATGAAGATGAACGAATGTTCCACATCATACTTTTATTATCAGCGAAATCGATCATTTTTAAACCAAATCGATTGATTGCCTGTTCTAGCAGAGTAGCTGATGCACCAGGAGAAAGCTCACACACTTCTCAGTGACTTAGTTCACAATACATTGTAGTCTACATTGCACTGTAGAGAACCTACTCTTAATTTTATAAAATTTATGTTTTATATATAACTAGCGGGGTTACTCGGCATTGCTCGGGTGTGGAGAGGTGGTGTAGCAAGGATATTGAGCAAGGGCCAGGCATAAAAAATAAGCATGGCTACCTGATGGGGAAAAATAGGAGTGTAAAAAAAAAAAACTAGTAAGAGTGGGAGAGGGGGGTCAAAACAACACTAGACAGCCTGAGTGGAGAGACGTTTTGAAAATATATATATATAAAAATTAAGTGGTAGTAGGCAGGCAGACTCAAACCTGTAGTGCAAAGGAGAAAAAGAGGTTAAAAAAAAAAGTCATGTCTTAGCCGATATCTCCATAAAGTGATAGGATGTCCCGAGCGTTTAAATTAAGTGTAGTCAATCCAACCAAGACGATGACTATGCGAAAATGTCGATGCAAAAACCGACCCTCCTAGTAAAAAAACTGCCCAGTTGAGGGTGAAAGAATTAATGCTTTTTGGCCAAATTTTCGATATTTGTCGTCCGAAAAATCGAGCTTGAAAATCATACCGATCTGGTCAGGATCCGTTGCGTGTGTCAAAAGTTTTTGGCAGACACAACACACACACACTTTGTCTTTTATGTATTAGACGAGTGGGGGTGCCCGGCATTGCCCAGGCGTTTAGTTGGTGTAGTAAGGAACCCCGGGGTGTGGGGGGATCAAAACAACAGTAGCGGGGTACCCGTTGCCCACGTGTGTAGGTGGTGTGGTTAGGAATCCCAGGGGGGAAAGAAAGTGATAGTAGTGGGAGGGGGGAATCAAAACAACAATAGGCAGAGGTTTAAAAAAAAAAAGTGGTAGTACTAGTAGGCAGGCAGGCAGGCTTGAACCCGTAATGCAAAGAAGAAAAAAAGGTTAAAAAAACATGACGTTTTAGCTGATGTGTCCATTGCCCGACCAGAAGTTGGGAATGTTGAAATTAAATGTAGTCAATCGAAAAGATGATGACTTGCTAAAATGTTGGTGAAAAAGGAGACTCCTTCTTGTACAAAACTGCTCAGTTGAGAGTGAAGTAATGAATGTTTTTTACTCAATTTTTCCATATTTGAAGGATCGAGT
Source organism: Euprymna scolopes (assembly GCF_053919585.1). Taxonomy (NCBI): domain Eukaryota; kingdom Metazoa; phylum Mollusca; class Cephalopoda; order Sepiida; family Sepiolidae; genus Euprymna; species Euprymna scolopes. The sequence continues at coordinate 100,622,626 of NC_136485.1, forward strand.
TTGAAAACGATATCGGTCTGGCCAGGTTCCAACACACATGCACACATTCTGCCTTTTATATAATAGACTAGCAGGACTACACGGCGTTGCTCGGGATCGTATAAACGATGAGAAAATTGAAGTTGATTTTGAACATTTGTTATTCTTAGGATAGAGGAATTTTTAATGTCTATGGATCATTTGCTATTTCAAATAGCAAATGAATATTTAACTACCCTAGGACGGGTATTACACATGCATGAAATAATTGTACCTTCCATAGGATAGGAAATTTACAGCACGTATATGAAATAATTTTACTCTCGCGAGGACGGGCAATGTACAACTACATTGGGTAATTTAAATACATATACAAAACAATTTAACATACTCTCAAGATATTTTATAACATATCTGAAATAATTTCTCTTCCTACCAATGCAACCATGATTTAAAAAAAAATGAAGTCATTTTTAGAATCGGTTAATGATTAGGCAATCCTTGCTTCATAAATTTCAGCATTACTGAGTTTCTCTCCTTCCTCCCTATTGGCAATATAATTTTAATAAAAATTATGTCATTTTTGACAGATGTCTCAGCAGGATTTTCACATAATACATAAATACATTAACACGGTTAGTGATTATACAACCCTTGCTTCATTACAAAAATGCAACATTACTGTGTTTCATTTTCTTTCACCACTACTGACAACAGAATTTTTTGGAAAAAAGACGTCATTGAAAATTCAGAAAAATATGGATGACCCCAACAAAAACTTGCCCACTTTACCTTCACATAAGACATTTCTAGTGGCTTAATGCCTTGTCTGGAGCGATTTCCATGAAAAATTTCTAGTGTCTTCATGCCTTGTCCGGAGAGAATTCCATAAAAAAATTGAAGTGGTTTCATGCCTTGTCTGTAGCCATAAGACATTTCAAGTCGCTTCATGCTTTGTCTGGAGCTATTTCGATAAAAAATTTAAAGTGGCTTCATACCTTGTGTGAAGCAATTTCAATAAAAAATTTCAAGTAGCTTCAGGCCTTGTCTGGAGCGATTTTCATAAAACATTTCAAGTGGCTTGTCCGGAGCGAATTTCATATAACATTTCAAGTGGCTTCATACTTTGTCTGGAGTGATTTCCATAAAAATTTCTAGTGGCTTCATGCCTTGTCGTGAGCGATTTTCCACAAAACATTTCAAGTGGCTTCCTATTTCAAAATTGCCTGTTTCTTCTTTAAGTGGATTTTTTTGATTATCGAGACATATCGAAGACATTTCTATACAAAATCTAACTAAAGAAAACTGCCAGGCACATAAAGTACCATCGTGTGAAATTTCATAAAAATCTGCCTAGACCTTTTCGAGTCCATAGGGAACGAACTCACACAAACTCTCACAGACATACACAAACCAAATTCCTTTTATAATAGAAGATAGAGATTATCAAAATACTTATAAATATTCACGAGTATAAAACCTTATAGATATTCATAAACGTTCTTCCACTTTCAATTGATCTAACAGATGTGTTCAGTGAAGGTTGAAAACAGAAAAGGAATCACAACAGTATTGAAAACTTAGTTGTTTATACCAGTTTATAAATGAACTCAGATAATTTCACATGTAACTGAAATTGAATGCAAACAATATTCATAATCGATTCCAAGAAATATTTGAGTTTAAAATTCTATGATGGTTTGCGAATTCAACATGAAGCAATGAAGGGTCAAATGGTAAAATAAGATAAAACGTTGTAACAACAGCAATGATTAAAAAAAAAAAAAAAAACAGTTTAAAAATTTACGTATCTACTTAAATATAAAAGAGAGTGGGGGGCTATGAACTAACTGAGCAGATTTTTTTTTTTTTCACAGACATGTACCTTATGTGCCTGGTAGTGTTCTTAGATATGTTTTATATTGGAATACCTCCGATATGTATAAAATAAGATTAAAAATATATATATATTTTTTTTAAGCAAAGAAATTTCATTAAGGAAGAAACAGTTCAATTTTGATCAAAGTTAACACTTTTATACGACCTAACATCACAATTGCATTTGAGAAGTTTTATCACCACACAAGGAGAAGGGTCTGGCATATAAAATCAACAGTAGGTTCTTTGATAAGACAGGGGCATGTTCAAAATGAATGTCTGTTTAAAACAGTTGAACCATGATACTTGATTTTTACTTTTTAAACTAATTAAAATTATTACATGAAAATATTTTCAGAAAATCAACAGTAGGTTCTCAAAAGTGCAACGTAGACTACAATGTATTGTGGACGAAGTTACTATGGAGAGGCATGTGAAGCTTTCTCCCAATGCACAGTGTTCGTTTCCTGTCTAGAGCAGGTCATTGAATGATTTGATTGACGAATGGGTGATTTCGCCAATTTTGATGGGAATAAATATATTGGAAGTCAATTCTCATTCAATCACAAGCAACGTCGGATCTCTGCTAGTTGTAAATAAAAATGACACCTACTCTGTTCAAAAGTTGTAAATAAAAATGACACCTACTCTGTTCAAAAGTTGTAAATAAAAATGACACCTACTCTGTTCAAAAGTTGTAAATAAAAATGACACCTACTCTGTTCAAAAGTTGTAAATAAAAATGACACCTACTCTGTTCAAAAGTTGTAAATAAAAATGACACCTACTCTGTTCAAAAGTTGTAAATAAAAATGACACCTACTCTGTTCAAAAGTTGTAAATAAAAATGACACCTACTCTGTTCAAAAGTTGTAAATAAAAATGACACCTACTCTGTTCAAAAGTTGTAAATAAAAATGACACCTACTCTGTTCAAAAGTTGTAAATAAAAATGACACCTACTCTGTTCAAAAGTTGTAAATAAAAATGACACCTACTCTGTTCAAAAGTTGTAAATAAAAATGACACCTACTCTGTTCAAAAGTTGTAAATAAAAATGACACCTACTCTGTTCAAAAGTTGTAAATAAAAATGACACCTACTCTGTTCAAAAGTTGTAAATAAAAATGACACCTACTCTGTTCAAAAGTTGTAAATAAAAATGACACCTACTCTGTTCAAAAGTCAAGATAACCGATGGAGGTTCTTTCTGGATCGATATTGTTTTACCTATCTACTAACCAAGTAGTGGCTCAATGCAATACCCTCTTCATACCATACCAGCTTTTAAGACGATGAATGAACTCTAGTAAGTAGGAGTGTTGGTACCGATCTATAACCTGACCCAAGATAACACTGGCATCTTCCGGCAGTTTATGATAAGCTACTGGAAAAAGCAGATGTAATAAGCCAATCAGCAGACAATATTTTAATAAATAGAAAAAAAATAAAATCACTTATAATACTTTTAAAAAAAAAAATCGTTTTCAATTGTTTCCATAAAAACAAATTAGAAAAAAAAAAGTAAATAAAGACAAATGTAAAATAAAATTATTTTATCAAAACTTTTTGCAGAAAATTCATAAATACTTTTCATTAACAAAAAAGAAATTTTGAATTTTCATGTTTGCATTAAAAAAAAAAAAAAAAAAAATTATTCTAGTAAATTTATTGTCTGCCAGTATTCACATTGTTTCTCTGCAACTTTTATAGCTGCTTACACAAAACTGTCCGAAGATGCCGGCGCAGCCTTGGATGAGTTTCTGGATTAGTACTTGAGTTTTGCACTCAAATTATATGAAGCTTCCTTTAAAGATTTTGGTTTGCATCTGTTTTTCTCTTGCTATATTGCATGCTGTTTTGCAACAGGAGGCACATATGAGGACATTTCAAAAGTAATGCCTCCTATTTTTTATTCCACCAAAATGTATCAGCGCATTGAAAATTGCATTGTTCTGATGTCTGAACTTATGTATTCAAAATCTGAAAGTTTCATCTGTTGCAGATATTGACGGTGTGATACTCTAAGAAAGCAACCTATTTTATGGACATGCATCAGAAGCAGAGATATGTCATTGAATTCCTGGCAAAAGTGCATTGAGAATGGTGATTATGTAGAAAAACAAATTTTGGAGAACAAAAAGTTGCTTGTTTTAATGGCACTACTCTCGTCTTTATAGCTCTTTAACATTTTTTAGTTAAAAAGTAGGATGCATTATTGTTGGAACAACTCCCATATTTGGTTTGGTCATGTTAAAACAAGGCATGAAATGGTGCATATTAATTGATGTCGAACAGTTAACATTAGCAGGTTCAGTACATAAGAGAAAGTGATAAGGGTGGACATGATAGAAAAAAAGGATAAATAAAAACCTGGCCAGAGATAAATTAGTTTGAAAGTCAATTTCTAAAAAGCTGTCCCACACATGCCATCATGTAAAACAGATGTTAAATTAAATATGAGTCAATCGAACTGAAAGGTTAAGCCTAACATCACAATTGATATTCCAATTTTCATAAAACTTAACCATGTAAATTTAAACATATTAAAATTCATTAACATGAATCAGCAGATATTTTGAAGTAAGTGAAAGTTATGCCCACTTTCTCTAAGTATGACTGATTTGTGATAGTCAAGATAGTCAGAACTAATGGAGGAAATTATGAAATCAAATAAAAGTGACTTAATTTCTAGAAACACGCATTAGTAATTGGCAGGAATTGTGCTCATTAGAATTGTATACAGTGCCATTGTTTAGTTCTATGATGTCTGAATTTAGAGGAGAAAATTGGTTTTATTTTATTACTAGCAGGGAGTACCTAGCATTGCTCGATGTAGGCACAAGGACAAAGCAATGTTAAGAATGGCTTTTATGTGGTTAAAATAAAAAAATAAAAAATAGAGAGAGGTGGGTAATTAGTTTTCCACACTAACCATTAGGCCAAAGAAGATAGTGAATTCAATTAATTGGTAATTAACTTTTGCCTGAACGGAGGATATTGGCACAAGGACAAAATTAAAAAAAAATTTTTAAAGATAGAGAGAGAGGTGGGATCGAACTCGAAAATGTAGGGTAATTAGTCTTCCTCGCTAATCATTAGGCCAAAGAGGATAGTGAATTTAATGAGTTGGTAATTAACTTAAGAATCATAGAAGCTGCCAGGCATGCACAGAAATGAACGTTGCTTTTAAACCTGGCCTGGGGCCAGGTAAGCTTCCCACTTTCTGTCATTTTATTTATTTGCTTTGCCACAAAAGCAAATTAGACACAAAATAGTTTTTAATGTGGGAGGGGGGGGCAGCTCCCTAAAAAGGGGGCACTTTGGCAGTATCCAAAAAGAATAGTAATTATCTCAGTATGAAGGGTTTCCCCTACATTGACTGAGGATCAATTAACTTAAGGGAAGTGCAGCATTAGCCCGGCCCAAAAGTCAAGCTTCCCGTTTTCTGTCGTTTGCTTTCGAATATTTATGTTTTATTATATGAAAAAGACAAACACTCTAGACGATGGCACAGTGGAGAATTTTTTTTAACTTGATCAAAAAAAGAAAGGTGTCCATTTGCGAATCTCAGATATTATCTCGGAAGTATAGGAAAACTTCTCATGGAATTTACCAACAGCGGAACCCTGATCTGAAAAGCCTTTCACAGACATACACAAACACTCACGCCCATTTTGCCTTTTATACATATAGATGTATAAATATTAAACATTTAATTTTAAAAAAGCCTACATCAACGAAAATCTAAAAAAACATCCAGCCATTTTGGAAAGAATGAATTAAAACAAGTTAAGATCGACTGTTTTTTCTTTTTAAGCTCTAATAACAGTCTGCTACTGGATCTGAACTTAATTTAATAAGAATTTCTTTATATTTTATATGAAGATATTTTGTTTTTCAAACAAATCTAAATTATAAATGCTTATCGCATGGATACATAATTTCATAAAATACTTGGTTTTCAATTTCAAAAAGCTTTTCCATAAAATTAATTAAATTTTTTTATCTCAAAATGGCGGTTATGTATACGATCGGTTCTCAGTTTAAAGAGACAATTTCAAAGGATCAATAAGTTCATGTACAATTAAAAATCAAACCCCGGAACAGATTAAAACCCGTAAAAAATGTAAAATACATTACATGATCTGGTTCAAAAGTCATCTATGTTACTATGTTTCTTCAAACAACTAGCATTTTAATAATTTGATTTTAACATGCAATGGAAGGCATTCTATTATATACAGTCACAGACACATATACATACCTCTAGATATTAGATATATGCATGTTTGTATTTATTCGCGTTTGATTCACCTTTAAATTAATTAACTGGTCATCATGAATTTTTGACTACAGTTGCTAAATGTAAGGTTTGTGTGAGCTGCGGCATTGTATGATTGTAGAAATAATTATATATCATTTCACATTTTAAACTACTAATATATCTAGACAGCATTTTTTCTTTTAAACATATTTCGTTAAATAAGACAGACAGATAATTTATGAGCCAAACTCTTAGAAACTCCGATTCTCTCTCTCTCTCTCATATATATATATATATATATATATATGTAAAATGGGTTAAGAAATTCCAACGAAAGAAAGATGTATATTTAAATAAGGGAGTAGTCACCAACAATGTGTATTTTTTAACATTTTATTATTCCGTGTCTTGATTTTGGTTGGGAAAAAATGAAATAAAATAATTAACCAATATGTGCCTGACGTGTTAGTGGTGGATGTGTGAGTGTGTAGGTGGGTATGTATATATGTATGCTCCTGCATATATTTCTATGTATATGCGTGTGTGTATGTGTGTGTGTCTACGTGCGTGTGCATGTGTACATGTATATGTATGCGTGTGTGATTGTGTCCTATACATGGGGAAAGAAAATCTTTTAAAAAAAAAAAACTAAAAAACCCATAAAAACCTTCACCAAATGGACCAAAAGCGCCCTCTTTGAATCTAACTTTGACCGGACACTTTGAACACTTACGGTTGGAGACAGAATGTCTGAGACCACACATAACTCTGAAAAACACATTTAGTATCAGCGGAGGTAAAAATAACTTTTCAAACTCCCATTTTAAAGAAAAACTTATTACGAAAACATCTGAAGAGAGCACACCCTAAGCTCGAAATGCATTATAAAAATATTTTAAAATAAAAATATGATGAAAACCTTTAAAAAAAAAAACACAATTGTTGATGGCTACACTCTATATATATATATATATATATATATATATATATATATATATATATATATATAGAGAGAGAGAGAGAGAGAGAGAGAGAGACAGACAGACAGACAGACAGAAATAAAAAGGAACAAACCGAGTTAGGTGTTCATCAACGTTTCGTCTTTATTTCAAGACTTCCTCTGGATGAAATAAAGACAAAATGTTGATGAACACAACTCTGTTCCTCTATTTTGTCGGAATACTATTTCCATTATTCTTATCATATATATTAGTGTTGGGACGATTCCTAAATTTTTCCAGATTCCAGGAAAATGTTGCTTAACGATTCCGATACCAAGTACGATTCCGATTCCTGTGGAATTGTTGTTTTGAAATATACCATTGTATTATCGAAAGTTTTTGTGTAGTGAAAAAATTTGGTACAGCGAAAAGTGGAAACACAATTAAGTGAATTTCAGAAACGATTTCATTTTTTTTTGTAAAATTTCTTTTTTTTTTTTTTTTTTTTTTTACAAAGGCATCACCACATTATCAAGGCCCAGAGGCCACTCAAGGATAAGGGTTAAAGAGTGTACAGTAGAAATTGGTCAATATAGTAATCATTAGTAATGAAAATTTGGTAAATTTAATAACTTATATGGAACGGCTCATCAAGAACTTATTTACTTTAGACTTGAACACAACCATATTGTAGTCAGCCGGAAAGCAGGAAAACGGAAGACAATTCCACAGGCGTGCAGTTCTAAGAAAGAAGCTTTGTTCATGGAATCTACGTTTAGGTTTAGGCACAGATAAAGAGTGGGGGAAATTATTGATAGTGTTTACAGCTAGACGAGTGTTTCTTGTGAAAGTTTGGCGAGGGGGGACCATAGATTGAAGCTCAGTTGAACACTTTCCATGAAAATAACGATACATCAGAGACAAACTCGCAACATCTCTTCTGTGAGATAGAGGTTGCAAGGAGGAGCAAAAGGACATCTCCTACGAGGCTACGAAGTCTATTTTGAACTCTATCAAGGCAGGACAAGTCCTTTCTAGCAGCTCCTGCCCAGATGTGGCAACAGTATTCCATCCTTGGACGTACCTGGCTCTTATATAGGTAGAGAATAGCATGAGCAGTGAGATATCTACTGGATCGATAGAAAGATCCCACCATTTTTCCAGCGGCCTTGGCAACAGATTTGATATACGTGTTCCATTTAAGATCAGGAGTAATGGTCAATCCCAGAAGCTTGTCAAAACTTGAGGCCTCCTGAAGACGAGAGCCATTCATTTCAATTGATGACAAATGTGGATTAAAATGTTGATGATGTAAAGAGAGAAGCTTGGTTTTAGATGCATTAAAAGTAACCAGCCACTCCTTTCCCCATTGTACTACGTGCTCAAGATCAGAGGAGAGAGAATTGGAGAGAACTTGGTCGTTTACTGTCTTAGATGTGGTACCATAAATGGTAGTGTCGTCAGCATAAATGTCTACAAATGATGTAAGGATATGATTTGGAAGATCATTAATGTAGATCAGGAAAAGAGTTGGGCCCAGGATTGATCCCTGAGGGACACCGGCATTAATACTGTGAGCTTCTGATTTTTGTCCCTCAACTACTACTCTTATGAACCTATCAGAAAGAAATGATTTAATAATTGAGAAGACTTTTCCAGCTATACCATAGCTAGAGATCTTATGAAGTAAACCTTTATGCCATACCCTATCAAAGGCTTTAGATATGTCAAGAGCAATTGCCCTAGAAAGATTGCCACCGTCGAGAGATTTGCTAATCCTATGCGATATAACTGTAAGGACATCTGCTGTAGATCTAGCAGAACGGAAACCATATTGAGTGTCACTAAGAAGGTTATTTTTTTTTGAGATGTTTGATTACTTCTGTATTTAACACAGATTCTAGCAACTTACTCATGACGCACAGGAGACTTATTGGCCTGTACTGAGAGGGGGATGAGCGATCACCTGAATTCTTAAATACAGGGCATACTGATGAGATTTTCCAGGGAGATGGGAAACTATTCTCCTTAAGACAACGTTTAAACAGTTTTGTAAGTATGGGCGCTAATTCAAGTTGAAGATTTTTGAGTACTATAATTGGAATACCATCAGGGCCAGTTGCTTTACTCGAATCAAGGTTTTTGATTAGCTTTGCAACATCACGTACAGATATACGTATATCACATAGCATGTTTTCTGATACAGGAGGAAATATTGGGGGTTGGCGGTCTTGGTCGCAAAGGGTAGAATTAGCTGCAAAGTTCTTGACAAAGAGTTTGGCTTTGTCTGATGCTGACGAGATTACCTCAGGTCCATTGATAATAGTTAGGATGGAGCACACGCTTCTGTTCAGGATTCTGTTTGCTATTTGCCAAAACTGGTGGGAACCAAGCCGCTGCTCAGCTACTTTGGACTTAACAGATTGAGCATACAACACTCTTGCGTTCCTTATTACTTTCTTACAATGGTTGCTGGCAGTCCTGAAAACGGCTTTAGTTTCCATACATCTATTACGTTTGAAGCAGTGGAAAAAGTGATTTCTGTGCGCAATGGCAGCAGCACATTCTGGAGAGAACCATGGCTGGCTGTTAGGTTTTTGCTGAAACTTTTTAGAGGGTATGAAATGGTCAATACCTACAATTAACCATTCAGTTAGGTCTAATACTATAGAGGACACATCCTTTTTAAACATGGAATGCAGAGGTAGATCAGATATAAATGTACGGAAGCTATCCCAGTCAGCCTTAGTGTATCGATATACTGTACGATGAAGAGGTACGTCTGGGGACTTATTACATTTCATTTTTATCTTAATTGATACAACAGAGTGGTCGGAAGATCCAAGAGGCGACAGAACAGAAACTGAACATCATTGAAGATAAAAGTCAAAACAAATATTTTAACCATGAATTAAACATGCACTATGAAATTAATAACAATCAATTTAAATAGTTATTTTATATATTAAAAAATATAAAGAAAAAGGGCGGACATATACGAATGCTACCCCTGTAGCGAAATACGCATCATCTCCGATGTTATACATTGTTCGACTGAGGGAGAAGTTATTTTTACAAGAAAAGAATTTTTGCGTGTGCGACCTAGTTTTTTTTTAATTCATTTTGGCTTGAAATTTGCGCATGATTTTTGTTATGATTTTATCTTTTTTTATGGATATTTTTCTTTTTGCCAGAGTTTAATTATTAACAGGAAAATTGGTGAAAGTCAAAATGAAATCCACGCTAATTTTTAAATATTATTTTCAAGTTTAAAGTTTTACGATACCTGCGTTATTTTTTTATTTCAAAATCCGCTTACTGGTGTTTGCAGCAACAATATTGAAGCCTACTGGTCTCGTATTAAAAGAAGACTGAAATACATATTGGGATCAGTAGGAGAAATGAAATGGTCTCATGTCAATGAGGCTTATAACATGAAGAGTGAAAAAATATTAGATGATTTTGAAACATTTTCAGAGCATGTTCATGAAAAATATGGTAAAAAAAAAAAAAAAAAAAAAAAATCCCAATAAGCTTTAGGGAAAAAACAAAAAAAAAAACATGTTTTGAACAATTGAAATTTTTATTTTTGAATAAAACAATAATTATTAAAACAAAACCAATAGTGTTCTCATCGAGTAGTTTTTATTTTATTCAAGAAAATAAAAGGCCCTCATGCACTAGGTGTATCAGAATTTTGGGGGAATTTTTGACACCTCTAACACGAAACTGAATAAAATATACAAAACTCGTAATTTCTCTTTTAAAAGTGGATTGTTTATTTTCTTTATGGAACATACTTCCAAAATAAACTTAAAGTTGTTTAAAACATAATAGAAATATTATTTTTTAAAAAAGAGTGTTTACAAAGTGCCGGCGCGCCTTCATGCTGCCATTTTTTTTTTTTACATATGAAATCAATTGAATTTTACGAGTTAAATATTTTTCAATTTTTAAAATCTATCAAAATTTTTCTATTGGTTAAATTTTTACGATATTTTCAGGGTCAATGTGAAATTTTATGCTCTTTCCAATAAACCGAATATAATATTTTAGACAAACGTTTTATTGGGGGTTTTTTAATTCACCGCCCCCCCCATTTTGAAATTTCTATTAAAATTTTAATAATTAATTTACTCACCAAAGTTTTATATATCACAAATTGAAGATAACCGATCAATAAATAATATATTGTAAATCAAAACAAAAAGTGTTTTTTGGAAATTTACCTGTAAAGTTCAAAGTGTAAAACCTTTTTTTTTTTTTTTAAACCACGTTGATTTTTTTTTTTTTTTAATTGGAAGCGTATGTTCTGCTTATATTGTCCAGTAAGTAATGGATGCTGACGATAATTTTTTCTATTTCATTTAATGTTTTTTTTTGTTTTTGTTTTTTTAGATATTTTAAAAAATTTCACTCGATAAAGGAGAATAAAAATATAATAAATCAAAAATTTATGTATTTCTTTGAGAAAAGAAAAAAAAATTCCTCGACTGTTTTTTTTTTTTAAAGGCAAAAACTTATAAGTAAATTTGACTATTTTTAAACTATTGGAACATATTTCTTAACGCACAAGGCTAGACGGCCAACGCGAACATTTAGTTTTTACTGCCTTCTGTCCATCTGTGGTTTTAAACAAGAAAAAACCGGCACTTCCGGTTTTTTGATAAGAACATAAAAATGCTTGCGTAACGGCGCTTTTTTCAAATAGTCGTTTAAAAAATTCTTTTATTTAAAAAATAAATGGAATTTAAAATATAAATATGGATAAAGTCTGAACAATGAAGAATGGAACTACACATTCAATAGTATTTTTTATAGGTAAGTGATTTTTTGGAATTTATACCCATATTTTATAATCGAAGTAAGTAAAATTTCGTTGATTTTCTTCAAATCTTTTTAAAAGAAAACCGATTTAAAAAACAAATATTGCATAATTTGCTATTAAACCTGTTATTTTTTTAAAATTTGGTCTTTGCTCCTTTAATTGAAAAAAAATTAGGGTTTGAATTATATTTTCAAGTAGTTATAAGCTTAAAAAATAGTTAGTTGAATTATTAAGGTTCTGATTATCATTTTTAATGGCCACTTTCTGATACACCTATAGAACCTCTCCCAAACATACTGGCAATAATTTGGTTTCGTCCTTCCCTTCAGTATTTCCAATAAGGGGGATTGATTTACTAGGATTTGTATTAGAAGCTGATCACTTATTAAAATTATTTAATTGTTGAATTTTTTGCATTTTGGTTAAATTTGTTAGTTTACTAGCGCTAAAACCCGACACAAAAAATTGAACAAAAGACAAAATTAAAAAGAATGGTACTCATGCAGAATTTAACCCCCCTCCCCCCCGGATTCCAATTAGTTTAGGGTTTGACCGGTAATCACCGGATTCAGCCGAGCGTTGTTCAACTGTTGAAACACTAAATCAACATTTTATTTATTTTTTTGCATAATTAATTAATGATGGAAGTATTTTTTCTGTTTATTTTCTGAACATCTATTGACAAAAAAAATTTGTACATTCTCTTGAAAAAAAAATCTAACTTTTCTCTAATTTCACCTAATTATTTAGTGTTCATATAAAGCATTGATTTTTTCTTTTTATAATAAAAATTCTGTTTTCAAAAAGAAATGTTTACTGCCGACTTTCTTTAAGAAAAAAAAAAAAAATGCAAGTTTTCCTGAAAAATAAACAAAAAAACTTTCACCTAACAATTTATGGTAAATAAATCACCTTTTCTTGGGGAAAAAAACAACTTTTATTGATAAAAAAAATGCAAAAATAATAAAATAAATAAACAATACAAAATGCAATTTTTTTATGAGAAATGGGTTCCATTTTAACAAATGGAGCCACGGCAACGCATGGCCGGGTACAGCTAGTTTTAAATAAAATTTGACTAAAGAATTTTTTTAAAAATAATTATTGAAAAATATTGCAAAGTGTTTACATAGCTGGTTCTTTGGGATAATAGGGGCGCCTAAAACCCTCCTTCCAAAACAAAAAAAAAGCTTTAGTGTTTTTACTAAAGCGCTATTTAAGTCTGAAACACAAGTGGTGGCTACTTAACTCAGAACAACAAGTGCACATGGCGGAAATTCTTCAGGGTTTAAATGTATTGTAATGCTTTTATGGTGGTCGAAAATAGTTTTTCAGCCACTATATTACTTCCTATTTACTTGCCTCCCCACTAGGGCAGAGTTAGACACAAGGTCGGTTTTTAATGTAGAGAAGCATTTATTACTAAAAAACGAAATGTGAAATATAAAAGCAAGTTAAGCTAAAAGTGAAAAAAAAAATTTAATTCAAAGAATTAAAGAAAACAAAATTCAAAGAAACTTCGAAACTCATTAAGATAAATAAAGATTACCTTTAAAGTAGTTAAATTCTTGTACCTCATTAAATGTTATGAAAAGTTCTATGACGTTTTTATCACAAATTTTTTAAAGCATTAATCTCACTTCAAACAAATAGTTCAACTTAAAAATATAAGAGAATCATAATGAAAGAATCGTAAATCTAAGGTATTTTTTAACGATGCAATTCCGATACCCCCCAAATACATGATTCTTACGATTAACGATTTCAATTAATCATGCCACCACTAATATATATATATATATGTGTGTGTGTCTAGCCGCAGTGATGAGCTGTGAAACAGCGAAACAGTACTGTATGTGGATGACTATATATATATATATATATATATATATATATATAGTTTATTAGTTTTGGGGATATTTTGAAAAACTTCGACATCCCAACATTTATTTTTGTTAATCCTTTTTTTTTCCATCAGAGATAAAAAAATCTCATCCATTGAGATGTTAATCCCAGCTGAATGTCCTTGTGTCACACATTGGTACTTCAAAAACATAATTTTTTATCTGAATTACAACATAGAATCTTACTATTCAGAAGACGGAAACGATAAAATGTCAGCACTTGAAAAGACTTATTAAAGCAAAAGCTTGTTCATGTCCTTTCGGTAAATAATTTATTTTAAAGAAAAAAAGAGAAAAACATTGTTATGGCAGTTGCTAGAATGAGGGATTGTAAACGTTATTTATAGCCAGACATTTCAAAACTGAACGCTTCTCATCAAGAGAGCTAAGTTACAGCTATAGCAAAATGCGACATTGAACTGACGAATAACTTCAAATATACTTGTTTTATCTTTATAACTTAATTTTATGTAATGCTCCACCACCATATGTTAAGCTTCGTATATCCTGGTATCTTTATAAAGAATCTAGCCATTCTTTAAACCCATTTGAGATTATATATACACACACTTCACCATCTCTATAACTCATCAGTGTGGCTCGACATTACAAGATTTAAATCTGCTAATGACAGGAAAGTGTGTGTGTGTGTGTGTCTCTCTCTCTCTCTCTCTATCACATCCTCACAATGCCAGTCCAAAAGGATGTTATTTTGTTGTAAAGCAAATATATATTCAGAGATATTTGGTCCTTATAATACCTTCTAGAGAGGAAAGGCCTTTTTTTTTGTCCATCTATGTTAAAGCCAAAAAACAAATGAACATGTTCATTTGTTTTTTTTTAACACCATGTAATAGAAATTTCATTTCTACTCTTTGATATTAAATAGTATATGCATTTAATACTGTCACAGAATTTGTAGCTCTTATTTAGAATTCCTGTTTCAATGTCATTGACACTTTATTCATGTACACGTCGGTAACCTTTTATGAATAATTAACTTTACTTTCCATCCCATAGCATAAGGTCCAGAAAGTGGGATTTAAAAAGTCAGCCCCCTGCACAAAGAACACTTTAGTCTGCAAAAGATACCTGTTCAGCCCCATTTGCATTCTCTAGTAGAGACACCTCAGGCAATTAGTAAACTAACTCTTTCTCAAAGGGGAGAAGGTAAAGCATAAGTGGACCTCTTAGAACTGCACAAGACTAGAGACATATCTCAGCTAACAAGGAACAAGCCATCTCAACAAAGGCCTAGACTCTTGGCTTCAGTGCTGAAGGAAAAGCCCAGTTGGTGGTTAACAAACCATCTCTGTAAAACAAGACTTAATAATTTTCTTGTCAGCTACAGAGATGCCACATGCACAAAGAATAAGTTATTCCCTACACATGGGTAAAATGATTAAGTGGATAGAAAATATTCAAAGTTTACTTTTATTCGAAATGTTGGTTTGTGAAATGTTCGAGGAGGGTAAGGTGGTTGAATGGATCACATCTGATATATCTGAATAGGTAACTTTTGATATTGAGAGCTTTATACTCCAAAAATTCTAACAAATACTGATCAGCCAATCTTGCCATACGCCTAAAGTATAGAAGGTGCTTCCGCTATTGCTCATAGAAACCACTATTTTAATTACTTTCAACAAAACAGATGCTGTGAAAGAAAGTTTCTTTTAAAATTACCCGAAACTACTACAAATGTTTATAGAAAACAAATCTAGAGTGGCTAATTAGAAGCTTGGCTACCATGAGTTTTGGAGAATAACAATATTCTGGACAGATGAATGACTAGGTGTATCAGAAGCCACCATTAAAAATGCGTGAAAGAACTTTAATAATTCAACTTACTATCTTTCGAAGCTTATAACTACTTGAAAAATGTAATTCAAACCCTAATTTTTTTTTCAATTAAAGGAGCAAAGACCAAATTAAAAAAAAAATAACAGGTTTAATAGCAAATTATGCAATATTTGTTTTTTAAATCGTTTTATTTTAAAAGATTTAAAGAAAATCAACGAAATTTTACTTCGATTATAAACAAGATATATAAATTCCAAAAAAAATCACTTATAAAAAATACTATTCAATGGGTACTTCCATTGTTCATTGTTAAGAATTTCCATATTTATACTTATATTCCATGTCCATTTTAAATAAAATACTTTTTTAAACAAGGATTCCAAAAAAACGCAAACTCGGATGTTTTTCACTGTTCAAATAAAGGGAAACAAATATCTGATTTTCTTCGTGTTTATCTTCCGCTGGTTTCTAAGCGCCACAATTAATGTCTTTTTCTATTGAGTGCTGTAAACCAAAATTAGTATTTTTGAGTCACCATAGTTGAAATTGAACACATTCACTTATCAGTTTTTGCCGTTTAAAAAAAAAAAAAAACACTACCGATTTTTTAATTTTTTTTATTCTCTTAATGAAATACATGAGTTTTTGATTAATATATTTTATTTCATTATCAAGTGAATTTTTTTTAAATATCTAAAAAAAAAAAAAAAAAAAAAAAAAAAATTGAATGAAATAGAAAAAAATTGTCATCAGCGTCCAATATTTACTTGACAATCTAAGCATAACATGAGATTTTACTTAAAAAAAAAAATCAACATGGTTTTAAAAAAAAAAAAAAGAAAAAAAAGGTTTTACACTTTGCAGGTAAATTTCCGAAAAACACTTATTTTTTTTGTTTTAAATTAGAATATCTTCAATTTGTGATATATCAAAATTTGGTGAGTAAATTAATTATTTAAATTTTAATAAACATTTCAAAATGGGAGGTGAATTTAAAAAAAACAAAAAAAAAAAACGTTTGTCTAAAATATTATATTCGGTTTATTAGAAAGAGCATAAAATTTCACATTGACCCTGAAAATATAAAAATTTAACCAATAAAAAATTTTTTATAGATTTTTAAAGTTTAAAAATTGAAAAATATTTAACTCGTAAAATTCAATTGATTTCATACGTAAAAAAAAAATGGCTGCATGAACGCACGTCGGCACTTTGTAAACACTGTTTTTTAAAAATAAATATTTCTATTATTTTTTTAAACAACTTTAATAGTTTATTTTGGAAGTATATTCCATAAAGAAAATAAACAATTTACTTTAACAAGAGAAATTACGAGTTTTTTTTATATTTTATTTGCAGTTTTGTGTTGGGGGGGGGGTCAAAAATTCCCCCAAAATTCTGATACACCTAATGAATGCCCTCTCGGCCATTATTAATGCAGCAGAGGTGATCTCAACCTCTGATAAAGTCAAAATTTTCACAAAGAACTTTCAGTAAATTCTTCCATTAGTAATCAAGGTCACCTCCCCCCTCCCCCAACGAACTAAACAACATCTGAATAACTGTCAGAAATGTCACAAAACTCATCAAGAATCTTGATGCCAACGACGACTCCTGACAGCATTTCAGTCATAGTGTTTAAGAAATTATAACTAGAACTAGCTTCTATCTTCACAAAACTGTTTAATCGTTGTTTAAAGGACAAATGCTTCCCATCACCTTGGAAGACTTCATTGGTTGCCCGATATTTAAAAATACTGGAGCAATCTTCTGCAATCCAGAATAGACCAATCAGTAACCTGTGCATCATGAGTAAGTTGTTTAAATCTGTAATAAAGGAAGTAGTTGTTAAGCACTTCAGCAAAAACAATCTTTTTCATACTGCAAGATGTACTACTGATGTGTTGGCTGATATCAGTGAATCTATCAATGGGGTTCCATTTCTAGGCTAACATTTTGATATATAAAAGGCATGTGGTAGGGTTTTGCATAAAGGTTTGTGCCACAAACGTTATGAAATCCTTGGAAACGTCTTCTCAACCATCAAATCCTTTGTTTCTGACAGGTCTAAAAAAGTAGCTGTTGACAGGCATATGTCTAAAGGCCAACGTACCTCAAGAATCCATTTTGAGCCCAACCCTCATTATGACCTTAATAAATCATCTTCCAAATCATATTCTGAGATTGTTTATTGACATTTATGCAGACAAACGCAACTATTAATGGCAACACTTTGAAGAGCATTGATGAACAAGATCTTTCTGATATTCTCTGTTGTAACATGTAGTTCAACAGGGAAAAAAGTGATTCGTTACTTTGTTACTTTTATCAACTTTAAAACCAAGCTTCTCTCTTTTATATCACTATATTCATGGTAGGCGCTCGGCTGAACTCCAATCTTTGCCTCTCTCCTCTCATAAAACATTCACAGCAAGAACTCGCCAAGCTACAACAAGGAACTTTTTCTCTGAACTAAAAATACATAACTTCCATGAACATGGTTTCTTTCCTAGAAAATCCCAGTTTGGGTCAAGATCAAAGTGTAGTATCTGTTCTTCAGATGCTGCACTTCAATTTCTTGTTCTGTCAGTGGAGGAGAAATTCTTCACGACTGAGACAATTTTTATTTTTGTTCCTTTTCTCCACATTAAAAAAACGACCCTGGTGTCTAACTCAGTCCCGTGAGGAGACATTGTAAATAGGAACTACAGCATGTTCGTCTTCAAGTCTAATGTAAACAAATATTTGTTGGATTGTCCTCTTCGATAACTGATTCCTCTTAAATAATTTTCTAACTATTTCACTCATTGTTTCCAATTTTCTTATGGTGGTGATCATCGTCTGTACCCTTTGTCCATTAAGTGCTCTCTAACCCCGGACCTTGATCAGTAGTGACTCATTAGTTAAAACTTTTTTTTTTTTTTATTTGTTCATTGTCTGTAATGTCTGTTCAGAAAAAAGACAAAACCGGAAGTTTTTTGTAAAACAGAGTCAAATAGGAAGATATTCAGATAAATGAATTTTATTTGAATTGTCCATTGTTTCTGTCTCTCGACCCCACTAACAGAAACAGATATCTGTTGCACTTTGTAGTTACTAAATACTTCAAACGGTTCTAAATTAAAAGAATATCACAAACTTAATCTTGAACACCCTGTATATACAACAAATACAGACGCAATGGGTAACTCAATTGAAAATAAAAAAATGCGTGAACTGACATGTTTTATTGGTTAAGATTAAAGTGTAGCAGCTGTTATGATACTTCATTTTATTATCATTGTCTTCAGTCACTGAAGGAGAAATCTTGGTACTTCTGCAGTTTAAATTCCGTTTCTCTGTGAGTCCCGCTTGGCAACATTTGGCGAACAATGAAAATCACTGGATTATACCGAGTGAGCAAAAAGAAACGTGAGCACAAGCACACAGACGGCAAAAAATTGGAAGAAAAAGGAAAGAAAGGGCAGAGTATCATTGCACTTCAAATAAGAAAGGAAAATGAACAATTCCAAGCTTGAATTTATTTGTAAGTCTTCGGACACTTACAATTGTCAGGAAAATCGGCTGCTGGCAACAGAAGAGATGAGGTTCACAAAATGTCATCGAAAGTGTATCATAAAACAACAAAACGTAAGCGACAGTTTTAGCTGGAGGTGCAGTAATGGCCAGTGTAAACTCTGGACCTCCTTGTGCCATGTAACCTTTTTCCAGAGACCCCATCTTCGGCTACTACTACTACTTCGGAGGTTATAAGATTTATAAATGTGTGGGTGTACGAAACGCCTGCACACAAAAACCTATGGTGAGTGTGTGATGTCGGGTTGGATAACACTCACCAATTGGAAAAACTTCTTGAGGGATATTTGCCAAGACTATTTCCATCAGAATCCCCGGCAGAGCAGAGACCCAGGTTTAATGGAAAATATATACCCCAAAAAATTGTTTCTTAAAACAAAAATACTTTTTTTCATTAATTCAAAGAAAAAATAACTTTCCACACACAAACAAAACAAAAAATATATTTGTTCACTAATTCAAAGAAATAAAACTTTTATTACAAAAAAAAGAAAACAAAAAAAAAAAACACAGTTGCAATTAAAAAAATAAATAAAACGGTAAAATTTATAAAATTATTACGGTAGGTTGTTTTATTTATTTTCTTCCTTCTTCGTTTTTTTTTTATATTGACTTCTGTTCGCTCGGTATAATCCAATTCAAAGTGTCCGTTTTTTTGGTGCATTGAATTTTTTTCACACTAAAAACTGACATGTCTAACTGCCATTATGGGGGAGGGGGACAAAGAAGGTACATCGTCTCCATCTCTCAAACCTACCAGTACTATAACGAAACAGCTATCCATTGCACTTTACCGCTATTCAATACTTCAAATGCTTCTATGACAGAATATAATTCAATCTTAAAATTTGTCTAAAACATTTTGTATTTACCCTCTGGATTTTTTATTATGAGGGCTGTTCCAAAAGTAAAGCCTTCTCCTAAAACTTTCATCTCAGAAAAATTGAAGAGCCACGAAGACAGGAGTAGTACCATTAAAATGAGCAACCTTTTGTGCTTCAGAATTTATTTTTCTACTTAATCACTACCGTTCTTAATGCACTTTTGCCATGAATTCAATTATTTCTGCTTCTAACGCACGTCCATGAAAGGGTTGCTTTATTAGAGTCTCAATCCATCAATATCTGCAACAGAGAGATTAAACTTTCAGGTCATGAGTGCAGAACTTCAGTCATCCTCCTGTTTTATTCGTGCAGAAAAAAAATAGGAGGTATTACTCATTAGAATGCTCCTTGTATATGACCGTCCCATTTGGCACAATATTTAGAGTGTTTGCTAATGGGCTGAGAGAATGGGTTCAGTCCTTGATTTAGTCATACCAAAACCGGCTTTGAAACTTAGAGGATGTACTTTTTTCTTCCCTACAACCTCTTTTCTAGAAAAGAGATGTTGCGAGCATGTCTCTGCTCTATCGTTATTTTCATGGCAAGTGCTCAACTGAACTTCAATCTATACCCCCACCCCTTGTCAAACTTTCACAAAATCACTTGACTAATTACAACAACTATATACGATTTCTTCCACTATCTGTGCCTAAATCTCAACGTAGATTCATGAACAAAGCTTAATTTACACCATTAACAATTACTAAACTACCACCTTACATTCATTAACTAATATGGCCTTCAGGCCTTGATAAGTGGTGACTCGTAAGTTAAAAAATAAAAATAAAATAAACAAACAAACTAAACAATGCATCCTTGTTAAATACTTGGCATTATAAGGTGAAGATTAGGGGTAAATGGAGCAATTCAAGGAAAGGAGTAGTGTCCTCCCCTACATTTTGGTGTAGTAGCCAATAAAAAGGAAACATTCGGGTCAGCCTCAAAGTGTCTCCGTTTTTGGGAGCACTGGATTTTCTCCACATGACAAACCTTGTGTTTCACCGCCTTCGCCGGAAGGAAGAAAAATAAAGAGACAACTTTTATTAGGAATACTTTGAATTTAAGCCGAGCCTGCTTATAATTTCGAGCTTTCATATTATGCAAACATTTTCTTAAACACTCACTTGGTTTCTTTGACACAGCTCATAAAATGTTTTATGGAAAACATGTTGGGGGGAGGGGGTGTCGATTAAGACTTATTATATAAGAATGTTAATATGAAAAATGTATAAAATTAATAGCAAGTTAATTCATACAGAAAATGCTGTAAGCACGCGGATTATATTTTCACGAAATTTGATAAAAACAAAATAAAGAGGGCGTGGAATGGCTGACAAAAAAAAAAAGAAAGAAAAATATTCCAACAATTTTTTCCTAACAAAACAATCCTTTATGAACAATATATTCATAAACACAAATTATGTGTCGGACATTTGATAAGGAGTTGATTTTTGGTAGATTTTTTAAAATTTGGGTGTAGTTTGCCTAAATGGTTGGAATGCAAATTATTCCATCAGACTGTGTAAACAGCTTTTCAAAGACAAAATCTTTCAATTTTGCCAAACAATAGAAAATAATACAGGTTTTCTTTTATCCCATGCTAGGATCGTTAATGGTATCAGAATCGAAAAATGATTTGATTTCTGAATTATAACTCCGATTCAATGTCAAATAAAAGAAACAATATCTTATAATAATAATAATAGTAATAATAACTAGCAGGACCTGTGGAAATTCCACAGCGGCATCTTTCATATGTAATATATTGCTGCTTTGCATTCTGTGGGCATTCAACATTGATGAAGACACAATCATATTTTTCTAGTCCTTTTGTTAAAACTGTATCGCCCCCCCCCCTTACTAAAATAATAACTGATATATTGCCTGGGCTGATTATTTCATTACAAACACACCAATCAATTATCTTACATTACATCATTTTCACAATTCTTGGATATGTTACTAATTTCAACAATCATTTTTCATAATTTTAACCTACATTATCACCCTCTCTTACTAAAATAATAACTGATATATTGTCTAGGCTGATTATATCATTACAAACACAAATTAATTAACTAACATTTCGTCACTTTTCATAATTATTGGATATGTTACTATTTTCAACAATCATTTTATTATAATTTAAACCCATATTATCGCTCCGCTTACTAAAACAGCTTTGATATATTATCTGGGCTTATTTCATTACAAACACACCAATCCATTACTCACATTTCATCATTTTTCATAATTCTTGGATATGTTACTAATTTCGATAATCATTGTTCATAATTTTGACTACCATTATCGCCCCCTCCCTCTTACTTAAATAATTTGATATATTGCCTGGGGCTAATTATTTCATCACAAACACACTAACCAACTGACTCACATTTCATCATTTTTCATAATTCTTGGATATGTTACTAATTTCGACACTCATTTTTTCATGATTTTAACCTACATTATCGCTCCCCCCTACTAAAATAATAACTTTGATATATGGCCTGGGCTGATTATTTCATTACAAACAAATCAATCAATTCCGGCTATTGTCATAGTATATATTTTCCACCTATCTTATCCACTCCCGGGTAACGGCACATATTCTGCGAGTATATATCTTCCACTTATACTATTCGATTCTGGGTGATGCTGGTTATTCTGCTACTATATGTTTTCCACCTACTTCATTCAATTGTGGGTGACGCTGGGTATTCTGCTAGTATATATTTTCACTTATCTCATTCAATCCTGGAACTGACTTCATGTGCGCCACCCCACTGTTAAAAATATACATGAAATAAAGTTATGTTTAAATCATAAACTCTTTCAGCCATTTTCGGGACCGACTTCTTATCTCCCACCCACTGTTTAAAATATACAGGAAATAATGTAATGTTTAAATCTTAAACTGTTTCACCCATTTTTGGGACTGACTTCTTATCCCCCACCCCACTGTCAAAAATATACATTAAATAAAGTAATGTTTAAAACGTAAATGGTTGCAGCCATTTCCGGGACTTATTTCATATCCCCCGCCCTTACTGTTAAACATATACATGAAATAAAATAATGTTTAAATCGTAAATGGTTTCAGCCATTTCCAGGATTTACTTTATATCCACTACCCCACTGTTAAAAATATACTTGAAATAAAGTAGTGTTTAAATCATAAATTGTTTCAGAAGCTTTTCGTAATTAATACATAAAAACATTAACACAGTTAGGGTTAGGCAATTATTACTTCAACATGAATTTCTGAGTGTAGTATCAATCTCAGCATTCCAGTGACTTCAATCCCCCCACCCTGCTTAAGAGTTTTGGCAATAACTGCCATGAGGACATTAAGAACGAAAATATGAACTCAGGATTATTTAATATATTCATGTGATTTTTGGAATGTTACAAATAAGCCCCTAGTGTGCACTGATCCATTTACCTAATTTTAGAATCAGCAGTACATTCATGTGATTTTTGGAATATGACATCTTATGTCAATGTAGTACATCAATATATTATATGAATCTTTTTTTAACAGAAGATAATGACGTCATCATCGGAAGTAAACACATCAGACTACCATCCTCACCCTCCTCAAAAAGAAGGAGGAATTTATGCTTGGAATCTCATTAAACACTCACCAAACCCCTCAACTCACATTTAATTTAATCTATATATTAATACGATAGCGTGTGTGTTCTTAACTCAATCCATGAAATTTGCCGGAAGGCGTGACGCAAAAAACACACACACGCTATCGCATTAATATATAGATAATACGCTAAGGTGTTTCCTGCTTGTACATATGTTATCACCTTACACACCCATCTCATTATATTCCCACTTTTTCACAGAAGTAACTGACTTAACTGGGTAAAATTTTATATGGACCCTTGTCATAAGTTGAAGCAAACTAAATATTATGGTGTCCGTTTGATGTACAGTTAGAGATTAATAGGGATTAGCATTTAAGTTCCACTTTTTCTCAGAAATTACTAAGTCTGCTTGGCTGGAATTTTATATGGACCTTTGTTATAAGGTAAAACGAACTAAGTATTACTCTTATGGTAGGTGTTAGATGCACAGTTGTGAATTAAAAAAGATTAGTATCTAATGCAAAAATTGGTACAATTTTAATTATATTCGACCATCAATTTGGCAATAAAGCACTCATTTGACGTCAATGGACTATAACTTGCTCGTTTTCAATGGATTAAAAAATTTAGTGTTTTAATGAGGCTGCTTAATTGTCAAAGACGAGATGCAATGTGAAAAATATTTGTTATGGACTAAGCTGATCTTCTCATGGACTTACCTAAAGACAATAAACATAGTTACATCTAAATTTTGTGGGCAGTGATTCATGGCAGTTATGAACCCAGAATCATGACGTGCACTTCTGTAACACATTTGTGTTAATACACTTTTTTTTTAAAAGTATACTACTGTGTTTGTCTTCATTACCTGCCTGCAAGATCACAACAATAATTAAAGATGTACTATTAAAAGTTCTGACATTACCCATTTTTAAAATGAGTTGTTTCAAAGTCAAATTCTGTCATCCTGTTTTAATTTTTAAAATTACTCTTTGCATATTTTATACTTTAATGCTATTTTAACAGATATCCAAGTTAAAATTTTAAATAATTAAAGAAACATTGGTTTTATTTATGTTAATTTTAACCGACAATGACTTAATTTTACCAAAGATAATTTTTCTGTATATTATTAAACCTTAAATACAGGCCAAAAAAAAGAAAAAAAAAAGTCTTGAATCAAATATTAATGCTCATTCTGCCCCATAGTCACATCCCTGTGCCTGTTTTACAAGCATCTTCATAGAATGCACTTTGTAGCACTTGTATCCTTTTGGTACACATATTCCCGACTAACTCAATAAGCAGAAAAATCCCACCACTTCACTGTTGAGGTCTCTAGATGCTGGGAAACCTTATACTCTAATAGTTTCTTCCCTTGTACTGCTAAACTTTGGAATTCCCTTCTGTTTCTCCGACTGTACTAACCTACAGAAGTTTAAATGTAATGTGAACAGATCTTGCTATCAACTCCCCACAGTCCTTTGTACACATGATTTCAAATAGTAGTCCATCATGTTCAAATGGCAATACACCTTGTTTGAGGTGAAAACAAAACAAAAAAATAATAACAGTACTCTTAACAGTACAACCTGACTTCACAGCAATTATAAAAACACAAGTGTGTTTAATAAATTAATTTTAAATAAATCTCTGCAAAAACTTAAACCAGCACCCAAATACTAACACAAACCAAATACTAACACAATTAAACCAAATAAAGGCTTCTGCAATTCATGTTCTTTAATCGGCAAACTTAAACTAATAGAACAAAACTTAAATTTAGATTCATTTTCTTATCAAAACTATAAATAATATTGCTAAAAAATAAAAACGCATTCCATTAACACATTTTCAATTCTAAAAACTATGCTAAAAAACAAAACAAAAAATCTTTTTTAATATCCCAAATGCACAAATATTTTCAAATTCTTTTATTTCTTCAGATCAATTATCGTTAAGTCTTGAAACAAAGTCGAAACGTTGGTGAGTATATAAATAATTGTCTTCTTTTGTCATTATTTCATATAGATCTG
Organism: Euprymna scolopes; assembly: GCF_053919585.1. NCBI lineage: Eukaryota > Metazoa > Mollusca > Cephalopoda > Sepiida > Sepiolidae > Euprymna > Euprymna scolopes. The sequence goes on from NC_136485.1 coordinate 100,648,324, forward strand.
CATATTACACTTATACAGTAAAAAAATATTACACTTATACAGTAAAAATTAAAAAAAATTAAAAAAAAAAAAACGAGCAGCTCGCCCATTTTTAAAGTTTGCTTATTCAAGAAATGGTCAAAGTGAAAATAGTTTGAAATATTCTCTAAAGTAAATAACGTTTTCAAACACAAATCCTTTTGTATCCTCAATTTCACTTAACCGGTCATAGAGTTAAAAAAATGACCAATGACCTGACAGTTGAACTCTAACAAACGATGGAAAGTTATGCACATTAAAAGGAAAAAGTTTCTAATGTAAATAAATAATTAAACATCAATAGACTTTCAAATAAGTTCAGTGAGTGCATTATTATTCAAGGCCAGAGATATTGGTCAGAAGTGTGTGTGTGTGTGTGTGTGTGTGTGTGTGTGTGTGTGTGGGTTACTAGCAATCATGTAGGGTCGAATCATTTTAAAATATGACTTGGACATTTTTAGTCACAATTAAAAATGTATTACAATGAATAACAAAACAAAAAAGTAATCAAGAAACAAATACATAATAAATAAATGTTACCAAAGGCAAGATAAGTTACTCTTCTACCTACTTGAGAATTGCTTAACATGTCAGAAAATAAATAACAATACTGATAGAAATCCATTGTAACATTTATCAGTATTTATTTTCCTCCTTGCGAGAGCAAAATGTGACAAAGTTATTTTTAATGTGGGGGGAAAACGAGCTCCCAAAAAAAGGGGTACTCTGGAAGTAGGTAAAAATAAAAATTACCTTAGTATAGACGGGTTTTCTCTACATTGACTAAAGACAACGTAACTAGCATCAGAACAGATACTTCACTGTGTTGGTGGATTTATATCAGTATTTTTATTCATATTCAAATTTTTTATCGATTCTCAAAACTCCAAATGCAAGAGCATCCTTATTTTCATTTTAACTTTGGCGCTCAGCACTACTTGTGTTTCACACTTAAAATACACTTTAAATAAAGCTTATCCAGAGAGGAGACGAGGAATTTACATTGCCTTTGGTAATATTGGTTATATTTCTTGACCATTTTTTCATTCAGTTGTCTATTGTATAACATACCCTCAAAATCCAAAGCTTTTTATTATGTAAAGTTATGGAAAATAACTTAATTAAAATATATATTCAAATTGATAGGTTTATAGGAGATATACTATAAGAATGTATTTGATAAACGGGAACATATTAATGTACGTGTCCATGCATGCATGTATGTATATATGCCTGTGTGTATTATGCATGCATGCGTGTATGTGTGCATGTATACCAGTTCAACTAATTTTAAGTTATTAGACTTATGAAAATTAAATTTGGTTGAAATAATTCGCTACTTATATGAATTACCCTAAGAATTGCCTGAACACTAGGTACGGGCAAAGTGAATGCCGATGCTCAAAATGTATAAACATTTTGACCTTTACATAAAATACCTTTACATAAGAATTCACCAAAAATCAGGAAATTAACCAATTTTAATGAAACTTTCAGTATTTATAAAATAACTAGCGGGGGGGGGGTACCCAGTGTGGCCCGGGTGTTTGTAGGTGTGTGTGTTGGGGGGGGGGGGGGGGTGATCAAAACAACCCTGTTTTAAAAAAAAAAAAAAAACGTTGGCCGGGTGTTTGGAGGTGCAAAAGAAAAGAAAAAGTTTTAGGAGGAAAGTAGGCTTGAACCCCGAACCTTTGACGTGGAGATGGAAACGAAATGGGCAAAAACCCTGGGACCTAGGCATCTCGGCCACGAGAGAAGAGGAATAAAAGACCTCTTAATTTAACGTTTATAAAATGAAATTAACAGGTGCGAAAACTTTAAGTCGCGTGATGTTTGACCTTGAAACATGACGCGGCTGCAAGCCAGTTTTCGCTTGTTTTATACTGAAAAGCGATAGATACATGGGACGCTCTAAAAATCTGGAAAAAAATAACGCGTGAAAGTCGGGCAAATTAAATAGACAGGCGAGCCCCGCTTATAACTCATAGTTATTATCATTTAGACGTGATATAAAAAGTTTTAAGAAATGAGCCGACCGAAAAGTCCAGCGAAAAAAGCTTTTTACAGACATACACACATTTTCGCTTTTATATATATATATATATATATATATATATATATATATATATATATATATAGAGAGAGAGAGAGAGACTAGCGGGGGGTACCCGGCATTGCCCGGGTGTTTGGAGGTGTTTGTGGTTTTGGTTAAATCAAAACTCCGGGGGGAGGGGGGGGGTTAAAATACAAAAAAAATTTTAGTAGGCAAGTATGAGGATCGAACCCAAATCCTTGAGGTAAAGTTGGAAATTAAAGTGTGAAAAAAAAAAAAAAAAAAAAACGTGCGACGTAAACCATTGGACCACCGCGAAATACTAACGGAAACGCGTTAGAATTTATTTAACTATTTAGAATTGGCAGGTGCACGTTTTAATGACTTAATGAGGTCAACTTTAACTGCGGGACAGTATTTTAGTTACTGCGGGAACGCTTTTTTATTTTTATTTTCCAAGATATTGGGGGGGGGAGGGGAACCAAATTGAATAGCAATTGTCTGATATAAGGAAAATTTCCACATTGATCAAAACTGATTGCTTTCGGACATTTCCGGCGATCGCAACCGGAAAAAAATACCGCCAGAATTAGTGTCGTTTTATACGAATTAGTTTTATACGAAAAAGCCTAATCCACATGCGGCGAGCAAAAAATGTTGAATAGTTATCTTTTCAAATTCAAGCAAATTAAATAGACAGGCGACCTCCATTGTTTACTCATAGATATGATTTATATGTGATATAAAAAGTTTTAAGTTGTGAGCCGACCGACCGCTTCTCGGAAAAAAGCCTTTCTTGGACATACACAAAAAGCGAACATACATACACACACATTTTCGCTTTTATATATATAGAAGATGATGACGGAATATAATAAATCCATTATTTTTATTTAAATCTTAGTGGAAATGTATTATTTTGTTTAAACAAAAAATACCTTTATTAAAGTTATTGTATTTTGGAGTAAAGAAAAAAATGAAAGAATTTACTTTTACTTTTTTATGAAAATAAAGCATCGTAAATTATAACAATTTTAAAAAAATTATTTAATTTTTACAGGAACATTACGAAAAAAAACCCCCTAAAGTCTGTATTAATGACTTCAAAATAACTCAAAGAAAAATTAATTTCTCAAACTACCGATATTACCATTGTTTATTTAATATTTTCACAAAAAAAATTAAAATAGCAAAAATACTTTTTTTTTAAATTACAGATTTCGCATAATTTTTATATGCAAGATTTTAATAAGTAACATAATTTTTATATAATCTGAACAATAATAAAAAGAAAATTAATTTAAAAACAGGAACATAAAAAATAATTAAATTAAAAAATGATAAAAATTGATACAAACGTTCAGAATAGGAATGTACGGATGCATGTCTGGGGGAAAAAAAAGAAATATGACACTCCTACCTCCTTTTAATATCATGATTTCATTTTGAAACAACTTTATTTGGTGCGTTTTTTGGCGAACAACAGAATTACTTGCTTTTTGAGGGCTAATTAAGCTATTTTTTGTACAAACAAGGTGTTTTTTTTATATTTAATTCAATATCTTAGGACTTTACTAATTATCTTTGAAATAAACCCAGAAAACTAATATTTATCTTTTAAAGGATTTTTTTTTTTTTTTTTTTTTTTTTTTTTTTACATGGGGCTCACCACTTATCAAGGCCCAGAGGCCACTCAGGAATAAGGGTTATTGCATGTACAGTAACCAATGAGATAGTATTGTAGTAATCATTAGTATTGGAGATTTGATAGAGTGTGTTACTTAAGGGGGCGGTTTGTCAGGAATTTGTTTATATTGGATTTGAAGACATCCAAGTTGTAGTCAGGTGGGAAACAGGCGAACGGAAGAGAGTTCCACAATCGTGCACTTCTGAGAAAGAAGCTCTGCTCATGGAATCTACGTTTGGATTTAGGCACAGATAAAGAGTGGGGAAAATTATTGACAGTAGTTTCAGCCAGACTGGTGTTTCTCGTGAAAGATTGGCGAGGGGGGACGAGAGATTGGAGCTCAGACGAGCATTTGATATGGAAATAACGATAAAACAAAGACATGCTCGCAACGTCTTTTCTGTGGGAGAGAGGTTGTAGGGAAGAGAAAAGGGCATCCCACACTAAACCACAATGTCTATTTTGTACTCTGTCAAGGCAGGATAGGCTGTTTTTAGCAGCTCTTGCCCAGATGTGGCAGCAGTACTCCATCCTTCAAAATTTAGCTGAATTGTGTAGCTCGCCATGAAAACATTTTTTATAACTTTTTTTTTTTTTTCATGTGTACAAATATTTTTTTCCTTCAGGAAATTAACTTTATTCTCTAATCTTTCAAATACAATCAAAAAGTAGTCGGAAACCTACAAAAAATTATACATCAGCTTTCAAAACGAGGTTCCTCTATCTTTATCCATTTTTACCCATACCTACTGAAGACAAATAGCTGAATCCATAGAGTACCTGATCTTCTTTCCGGAATAGAAACACACATGTGCACATAACAATTGGATTTAAATTCTGTAAATTAAATATAAAAGAGTACAAGAAGGCTATAACAATGCAGGGAACCGACTATTGTATTGGCATGACATATGAACAAAAATGGACAAACGAAAGAAGATCTTATTGGTTTTGTTATTTTATTTAACTTCGTATATCCATTTATTTTTCAAGATAAGCATAATACAAATCAGTAAAGATTAACTTACTGTTTGATGTAACCGGGATGGTAGAGGTCTTAATATTTCGAGATAACATCTCTTTCTCAAAAGAAAAGGACCAAAGAATATCCCTAGAAAAGGAAAAACATCGAAATATCATAAGACGGGAATAGATGTGAGAATGAGACAACTGTAAAGCAGAAAAGGGTTTATTGCATGGGTTTCTATATTCATATAACTATAGACATTTTCATTATTTATTTATTCATGTTTAATTTAATCTTTTTAGTTATTTGTTGATTTTATTTTTATTTATCAGCGAACACGATATCGGTTATTATTTAAATTTTTACCGGAAGTAAGTAATGCTGGCAATCCGTAATGGAGAGTTGGTTGGTTGGTTGTTTTACGGCATATCAACCCTTTTCAGGTTATTTAATGCCGAATCTGGTAATTTTTAAGAACGATTTTTTAATATAGTATATTTGTTTTTTAAGTCATATTCTATTTAACCCATAGTTGGGACCCTAACAGGTGCTACCACTCCGGGTCAGAGTGGACCTGGGAGCAATAGCAATTAAAGGGTGGCTCCACACTCCCTAAGGCCTTCAAGCTGGGGCCTCACCATCGGATATAGTTTAAGGTCATATCCAGGACCCCGTAATGAAGAGACAGCGTTAATGTTAAACATATTAAGTTTTGTGTTCAGTTGTGTGCGCCAATAAAATATGCTGATCTTTATATATATATATATATATATATATATATATATAATATCCTATCAAAAAATTATACATAATTGTAATATGCTACTCAATGTTTATAGTAAGTTCGTTGTCCTGGCAACGTGTTAAAAAGTTAATTTAATAAATTGTAAAGAAGATAGGGTTTATGCGTGGAGTCTCTAAAACTTTTTTTTTTTTTTTCTTTACACGGTGGTCACCACTTATCAAGGCTCAGAAGCCACTCAGGGATAAGGGTTATTGCAAGTACAGTACGTTAGTGTGGAGATTTGATGAAGTGTTTAATTAAGGGGTGGTTCATCAGGAATTTGTTAACGTTGGACCTGAAGACATCCAAGTTGTAGTCAGGTGGGAAGCAGGCAGATGGAACAGAGTTCCACAGGCGTGCAGTTCTAAGAAAGAAGCTTTGTTCATGGAATCCACGTTTTGATTTAGGCACAGATAAAGAGTGGGAGGAATTTTTTACAGTGGATTCAGCTAGACGGGTGTTTTTCATGAAAGATTGGCGAGGGGGGACCAGAGATTAGAGTTCAGACGAGCACCTGCCATGGAAATAATGATAAAACAAGGATAGGCTCGCAACGTCTCTTCTGTGGGAGAGAGGTTGTATGGTAGAGAAAAGGGCATCCTCCACTAAGCCACGAAGTCTATCTTGTACTCTGTCAAGGCAGGATAGGCTGTTTTAGCAGCTCCTGCCCAGATATGGCAGCAGTATTCCATGCTTGGACGTACTTGGCTTTTATATAGATAGAGAATTGCATCAGTAGTGAGATATCTTCTGGAGCGGTAGAAGAAACTCCACGCGTATAGACATTTTCATTTATATACTTATTTATCTATTTAATTTAATCATTTTTTTCTCTCTTTATCTGCTTGTTGATTTAAGTTTCTTTGTTTTGTTTTGATTTTAATTTTAGCGAATTTTAGTGATTATTTAAATTCCGAACGGAAGTGAGTAAACGCTGTCTACATTATAGATTCAAAGCGTCAATGTGAAATCTATTCGGATTTCTGCTGTGTGTATCTATAAATCTGCCGATCTTATATTTTTTCTTTTTTTACTATATATAAATATTAACATAAAATCATTTATTTGATTAATTATATTTCTTATTCATTTTATTGATTTGTTTATTGATATCCTTTTTTAAAAATTATTATTAAAACATTCTTGTCAGGTTATAACGTAATTATGTTCCTATTTACTTACCTCCCCATGAGGGCAGAAAGGTAGGTTTTTAATGTGGGGAAAATCCAGCTCCCCAAAGAGGGATACTCTGGATATCTATTTAACAGGAATGCTTAAAAAAAAAAAAAACTACCTTTATTATCTTTAGTATCTATAAATACTATTTTACATTAATGTATTTTTTAACAAGGAGTAGAAAGAAAATAAAATTATCCTTATACAATAAATAACTCATATCAGCAGAGGAAACATTTCGCAAGATGAAATTCATATGTAGTCTATAAATTTTGCTAATCAGCACATAAATTGAATACTATCAGGTTGAGAAGAACGTTCTTGCAGAATTTTTAATTTTGATTTCAAATTATGTATTTTAAAATAAGTTTTTGTTATAATACTTTTACATGATATACCATTTTAAAGAGCGTTTTTTGCTCTAATAGTTTAAATTATAATCGTTTTCAGAATGTTGAATACAAGATTCAAACAAAGCAAATTTGCACAATTTTTTTTTATTCCAATTCAAGCTAGGCCGAAAAGCTACTGAAACAGCTTGCAATATCAATAAAGCATTTGGCTCAGGAATCACTACTGAATGCATAGCACAATGGTGGTTTAAGAAATTTTGTGGCGAGTCTTGAAGATGATGAGTGTAGTGGCCAACCATTGGATATTGACAATGACCAATTAGTAGAAGTCAATCGGCGCACAACTGATTGAGAGCATGCTTCTGAATTAGACATAACATCTACAATTTCCAACCACTTGAGAGATTGAAAAAAACAGAAAAACTTGATAAATTGGTGCCTCACAAATTGAACGACAACCAAAAGAATTGCCATTATGAAGTGTCAACTTTCCTTATTTTATGCAACAAGAACAACCCGTTTCTTGACTGGGTTGTGACTTGCGATGAAAAGTAGGTTCTTTACGACAACCAGTGATACTCAGCTCAGTTGTTAGATGCTGACGAAGCTTCATGACACTTTCCGAAGCCAGAGTTGCACCAAAAGAAGATCATGCTGACTGTTTGATGGTCTGTGACCGATCTCATTCATTAGCTTTTTGAATCGTGGAGAAGTACTGCCAACAAACAGCATTAGTCAACAGAAAAGGCCCAATTCTCCTTCACGACAATGTTGCTAAACAGACCCTGCAGAAGTTGAATGAATAGGTCTACAAAACTCTTCCTCATCTGTTATACTCTCCAGACCTCACACATATCGACTACCACTTTTTCAAGCATCAACAACTTTCTGCATGACAAATGTTTAAAAAACCTAAGCAATATCAAAAACGTCTTCAGCTATTTCATAGCCACCAGAATACAAGATTTTTACGTTACTGGCATAAATACATTTGTTCTGCATTGGCAAAAGTGTGTTGATTCTGATGGTACTTATTTCGATCAAGAAATTTTTATTTGATCTGAGATATGTTCATCTGAATTGAAAAGTTAAAAACTGCAAGAACTTCTTGTCAACCTGATAATACTGTGGGATAAATTATACATGCAATGAAAAATTGACAAAAGAAGGTTGAAATGTTATTCCAAAAACATGGTCCAGGCTCAAAGAATTATCCAGAGAAAAGCTTGATTGTCAAATGCATAGAGTACAGTTCAAAACACACACACACACTTTTGGAAGTTTTTCAATCTTAAAAAAAAAAAAAAAAAAAACACTTAATCTCAAGTCCTTCTTTAGAAAACTCCTTTGTTTTGAAGTCAGTTAATCTCTTGCAATCATTACATTAGTTTGTTTACAATAATTTATGCTAGTCTTCATATTAATTGTTGAGATTATTAGTTGTTTACCATAAAAAACTGTTTCAAGGATTTAAAAAGAAAACCGTATTCTATCTCACGACTCCCTAGCAGTATTGATTAAACATTACCTCTCCCAAAACTTAAAGATCAAAAACGTTAGATATTGGATCTAGTTTTTGTTCCAGATTAATTTGTTACTAACCTATTTATGTTATTAAAAATGTCTTACAAATTTGACAACAAAAAAAAAATGTTATTTAGAAAACTATTTTATTTTTATAGTTTGGATGAATCCTTTATACCTCCTATTTATTTACTTATTATATTTATTTTCATTTCATTTAAACACACACATATATATATATATATATATATATATATATATATATATGTGTGTGTATGTATGAAAATATAATCATCCACAAACTGTTTCGCTGTATTATTCAGTGCGGCGAAACAAGCAATGTCTCAAGCTGAAATCGGAATTGGACCATCTAGATGATAGTTGGTACTTTTAAGCTCTGAGACATATGGCTGCTGCTAAAGTTTGTGAAATCACAATGATAAACATTGACAAACGTTAGAAGCTACATTTGTGTACTGTGACACACATGAACATGTAGACACCCAGGACCCAACACATTATGGCAAGGAACATAGGACAAGTAATAACTAGATTTTTTTGTGTGTGTAACAATGGCATTTATTTATGAGTATTTTCCCAAATGAAATGTGATCCAGCTCCTTTACTCTGACCACTCAAAGGTCATCGTTTGTCTGTGCACACATTCTGTTTATAATCTTTTTCTTTTTTCTTACTGTGACCTCATTTCGCACATGGCTCAACATTTGCATACAGTCGCCATACTCCATTACATTTGTTTACACAAAAAGCATTGCATAATAGTGATAGTTTGTTATTTCACTCATCGATATGCTCAACACACACACACACACACACACTTGGAACAAGTATGTACTTCAGATATGGATTAATAGTAGGATAGACTAGACTCAAGTCTTGATTGTGAAATTTCTAGTTCTATATAATAGTCTCTTGTTCCTTAGTACATACTGTTTGAAAAAAACAAATACGATTTTTGAAGGCCAAACTGCTCCAAAAGATGCCAAATTTATAAAAATTGGCTTTAAAAGGCTAATCTGGCAACCTGGACAAGACAAGTCAGTGAAAGATGTTAAAAAAAATTTTTTAATAAAAAAAATATATTATTTTCCGAGTATTTATTAATTTATTTCATTTGGGTCAGTTCTACATTTAAAATACGATACTGTTTTCATAGAAATGTTAATAAACTCATATTTGATGCATGTTATTGGTGTTTCTGTCCAAAAAGAAAATTTTTTATGCTATTCAGAAAAAAAAAATCAGTTTCATGAAGACATTTGTTGATTAAATGTATTTCTTATTCAGTGGAATTTCCACAGGTCCTGCTAGTAGGTTATAATTATTGAGTTGTTTTCTTTAATAGTATTTTTCTTTGCTTTTTTATTTGTTTATTTTGCTTTTTATGACATGATTCTTATAACGAAATACCCCAAATAATAAGCATTCATTCATTTGTTATTCTTTGTTAAACCGTATTATTTAATTTGTCGTTGCATGGGACTCTGCAAAATTGTACAGATACTCCTTGGTGCACGTGTACTATTAAAAACAGAAGGTCATGAAAGGTTTTAAAGTTTAACGATTAAGCAAAACAAAAATTATCTTTTCAAAAATACAAAAGAATAGAAGTGGGCAGTTGAGTTCTATAAAAAAAAAAATTATAAAAATGCAGTAGTGCGTATTAATGTTCAGCGCATGCACAGCTCCATGATAAAAATGATTTGCTCATTGATTTCTTCTTAATCTGATGGATGTAGAGTGATGTGCAGAGGCAAAGAAAAGTTAGGATATTTTTATGGAAGTCTCTTTAGACAAGACATGAAGCCATTTGATAAAAGAAGCTGAACAAAAAACAAAAACAACTTCAAAATTAAAAACTAGCCAAAGATAAGTGTTAGAAGATAGATTCCAGGCAAGAAAACAAGAATTCTTTGCCCTTTATTATAAACATCGCTCATAGAATGTGAGGACCAAAGGACAAAATAAGGGAAGCGAGAGTTATGAGGTTGACGAAAGTGAACCAAAGCCTTTCTAAAATGAAAGGCTCAGAAAATGTCTAATGCTACTGAGATTGCTTCAATTCATGCCATATAATGCTAACTCAGATGGTGACAGAACGTTAGTCTGTCATCATCGTTATATACACTATTATGGTAGCACAGTTACGGATTAATAAGGATTAGTATTTAATACAATAATTAATAAGGATTAGTATTTAATACAATAATTAATAAGGATTAGTATTTAATAAAATAATTAATAAGGATTAGTATTTAATAAAATAATTAATAAGGATTAGTATTTAATACAATAATTAATAAGGATTAGTATTTAATACAATAATTAGTAAGGATTAGTATTTAATACAATAATTAATAAGGATTAGTATTTAATACAATAATTAATAAGGATTAGTATTTAATACAATAATTAATAAGGATTAGTATTTAATACAATAATTAATAAGGATTAGTATTTAATACAATAATTAATAAGGATTAGTATTTAATACAATAATTAATAAGGATTAGTATTTAATACAATAATTAATAAGGATTAGTATTTAATACAATAATTAATAAGGATTAGTATTTAATACAATAATTAATAAGGATTAGTATTTAATACAATAATTAATAAGGATTAGTATTTAATAAAATAATTAATAAGGATTAGTATTTAATACAATAATTAGTAAGGATTAGTATTTAATACAATAATTAATAAGGATTAGTATTTAATACAATAATTAATAAGGATTAGTATTTAATACAATAATTAATAAGGATTAGTATTTAATACAATAATTAATAAGGATTAGTATTTAATACAATAATTAATAAGGATTAGTATTTAATACAATAATTAGTAAGGATTAGTATTTAATACAATAATTAATAAGGATTAGTATTTAATACAATAATTAATAAGGATTAGTATTTAATACAATAATTAATAAGGATTAGTATTAAATAAAAAAAATTAGCATAAATTTAACCATTCAACCATCAATGTGGCAAAAAGCACTCATTTGGGTCAATTGTATATTTAAAATACAATAGCCATTATTAATATTATAGTATGAAAGTATACTTTAGCAAGTTACGGAGAGTATACAATGCATTGTGGATGCGTTACCAGCAGCTCTTGTTACTCTTGCTTCTAATTTGTCCCTCAGTCCTCAATTTTACTGAGTGATTTTTCTGATAAAGGGAGAAGAAAAGCTGTATTCTAAGTTGGCAGTATTTTGCGCAAACACACTAGGCGTCATAATGTGGGTTATATTTAGTTTTTATAAAAAGTGGAGGTTAAAAAGCAATTAAACACCCTTATTAAAATTCAGATGCTTCTGATTTTTTTTTCTTGTGAAATTTTAATAATAAATATTTCTCAATTTTCAGCTTTCTTTGGAGAATTTAAAAAATGTTTTTAGGTGACATTACATGGACACAATTTCGTCATTTGAAAATTCAAAAACATATCAGTCTATCTAAGTTAAAATCAGTTGATTCTTGTGTTTGACATAAAAATCCCAACTTGATGTGCCTAAATATCAAACAGATATGCCTAAATATCAAACAGAAAATCAGCAGAGGCCATTTGTCATACATGAATTTATCATACATGAATGATAATACCCTAGAGGGTGGAGTAATTTAATTTGTGTAGTTGCGGTAATAAAACGACATAGGAGAGTTGCTTGAATTTGCACAAAATCTTTTCGCCTATTTTAAACGTAGACAACACCGGGTGCAGCTGGGAATAAATAAACACTGATAATACATAGCAAAAAAATTATTTTGGAAAAGGAGGTGATAAGAGACTAAATTAATTAAAAGTTAGGAAAATTAATTTGTAATTTGATAACAATAAAAAGAGGTGTTTATTTGCTTTCCGGTGTTCCACCCAAAATGTTGATCAATTTTCAGCAATGCCAATTAGGAATTTCACTTCAAATTTCCTGTCCAATAAGTTGACATACTCTTGGAAAATGCAAAACACCGGAAAATTATCTGTTCACACATTCGTTATATATATATATATACACACACACACACACACACTTTTTATGGGATTGGTATTTTATTGATATGTTATAGCATATAACACTTTTTAGGTTATCTAATGCTAAAACCAGCCATTTTTGTAAAGTGCTGAGGGGGTGAGGGTTGCAATCGTATAGATTGACATTAGATGACAATGTAATGAAAACAAAATTGGGTTCTTGTTTAACATTCAACTTTAGAAAAATGCAAAAAAAATCTTTAAAATGCACTTCGTGTGTCAGAAAACATTAAAAATTCATGATAAAAAATTGAATAATTCGACCGCCTATCTTTCCAAGCTTATAACTACTTGAAAAATGTAATTAAAACCCTAATGTTTTTTTCAATTAAAGGAGCAAAGACCAAATTAAAAAAAAAAAAATAACAGGTTTAATAGCAAATTATGCAATATTTGTTTTTTTAAAATCGGTTTTCTTTAAAAAAGCTTTAAAGAAAATGAATGAATTTTAACTTGCTTCGATAAATATATGTATATATTATTACACACGTGCGATAAAAGATATGGTACGACAATTTATAACGTAGGGGTATGAATGGAAACTTAATGATAAAAGCAAATATCATTTACCTTTGTAACACGTTGCCAAAGGGGGGGGTATAAGGGAATTTATGGGAAAGCAAAAACCCAAGTTTTTTTCTCTTTATCACATATGTGACACAGCAAAAAATAAAAAAATAAAACAAGTGGATAGAAACACAAGGACGAACACAATAAAAAATGCGATGAAATAATGAGATAACAAACACTTTCCCAAATGATACAAAAATAGATTTATTTAAAAAAAAGGGAAGAGTTTAACGAAAGAAAAAGAAATGTATTCAAAGTTATGGAATCTGAAGTATATCTACGCGTATTGAAATGAGCAAAAGTCCTGGGATGGGGGCTAATCAACGTCTTTCATAGCCTATCTTGTGAGAATCATGTTTTATTTTACCTCGGCGACAAAATACAAAGACAAAACGATATATCTCGTCAGCCTAAAATTAAGTATTTAAATTTTGATTTAAATACATAATCCAATGTAAAGATCCTGTCACATCACCCCACCAGACAAAAAGGAAAAAGCGTAATATGCCGCGCTTTTTCATAAAATTTAGAGCAAGTGGCACAGGCAATTATCACAATCCTCGTGGTGCTTGCAAAACGCTAACTTGAGTGGGAGCGCCTCCAAGCATTTATCTGACGAATGGCCTTTATACCAATTTTTATGTCGATGTAAATTATCTCCCTTTTTTTTTATTCTTATGACTGTCACCGTCTTCATCATTTTCGTCTTTTGGTGTATCTTTATTAAAATTGCTCTCATTATTCTAATTATTATTAAGTTGCTCTCATTATTCTCTTCCCCGTCATCCTTACTATCGTCATATACTACATCTTCGTTTCTCATCTGGTCTTCATGATTATCACGGTCTTTGTTAAACTTCTTATTATTACTGTCTCCATCGTTGTCGTCACTATGGGTCGGCTTATTCTCATTGGGGTTGTCAATGCTTTCCACACTTAACTCGTCATTCTCACTATCGTCGTTATCTTTCTCTTTCAAGTTATAAATTGAAATTTCCTCCGCTGCTATGAATATTTTTCCGCATATTCTATCTCCGTCACATGGTTCATTATCGCAAGTAATATTAGCGTCGTCTTCATTATTCGGTTTATTTTCATCAACATCAGTATCATCATCATCGTAATCATTATTACTGTCCCCTTCACCGTCAACCTTATCGTCATTTACGTGGACTTCACCAACGTTCTTTCTAACACAGGAAAGTTTAGTCTCACTGGCTTCCTTAATGAATTTCTCCCCCCCTCAGATATTCTTTTACTACCACCGTCATCATAATCAGTATCATCTAGCTTATAACTGTCGTCCTCCTTGTATTTTGATGTATTATCGTGATCCTTATCACCTTTTATCGTCTAATTTCTACTTACTGTCATTTTTAGCTTTTTCTTTCAATTTATTCCCACTAATATCACAGTCTATTACCTCGGCGACAAAATATAAAAACAGAAAACGATATATCTCGTCAGCCTAAAATTAAGTATTTAAATTTTGATTTAAATATATAATCCAATTTAAAGATCGTGTCACAATATAAATTTCAAAAAATCACTTACCTATAAAAAAAAAATACTATTAAATGGGTACTTCCATTCTTAATTATTAAGAATATATCCATATTTATATTTTAAATTCCATGTATTTTTAAAATAAAAGAATGTTTTTAAACAACTATTTGAAAAAGCCGCTATTACATAAGCATTGTTACGTGTTAGAGAAATGCTGGAAGTAGTGTTTGTTCTTGTTTTGAAATACGGATTGACAGAATGACGTAAAAACCACGCATTAGCCGTCTAACCTTGTGCGTGAAGAAATATGTGTCCCCATAGTTCAAACTAGTCACATTTTACTTATAAGTTTTTGCCTTTGAAAAAAAAGTCGATGAATTTTTTTCTTTTCTCAAAGAAATACATGAATTTTTTATTTATTATATTTTAATTTTACTTTATCAAGTGAAAAAAATATCTTAGAAAAGAAAACATTGAATGAAATAGAAAAAATTTTCGTCAGTGTCCAATATTTACTTGACAATGTAAGCAGAACATAACGTGGTTTAAAAAAAAAAAAAAAAAAAAGTTTTACATTTTGGACTTTACAGGTAAATTTCCAAAAAACACTTTTTTGTTTTAAAAAAGAATATTTTATTTATTGATTTTTAGCTCCAATTTGTGATATATAAAACTTTGGTGAGTAAGTTAATTATTTACTTTTTAATAGACACTTGAAAATGGGGGGCTGTGAATTTTAAAAAAGCGTTTGTCTAAAATATTATATTCAGTTTATTGGAAAGAGCATAAAATTTCACATTGACCCTGAAAATATCGTAAAAATTGAACCAATAGAAAAATTTTGATAGATTTTTAAGGTTTAAAAATTGAAAAATATTTAACTTGTAAAATTCAATTGATTTCATTACGTCAAAAAAAAAAAAAAATAAAAATAAAAAATGGCTGCATGAAGGTGCGCCGGCATTTTGTAAACAGTTCTTTTTTTTTTAAATAAAAAATAATATTTCTATTATTTTTTTTTTAAACAACTTTAATAGTTTATTTTGGAAGTATATTCCATAAAGAAAATAAAAAACCCACTTTAAAAAGAGAAATTACGGGGATTTTTTATTTTATTCGCAGTTTTGTATTAGGGGTGTCAAAAATTACCCCAAAATTCTGATAAAAATGCACGTAGTAGTCATGGAACGATGATGTCATTCTTAAAATTACGTAAATTGATTTTATATATATATATTTTTTTTTATGATTTTAGTGGTTTTTAAGAGTAAATGTATACACCACAAGCCTGATTTTGATTGTGATTCTTCGAATCGCATTATCTCATCTATAAAACATGGCTAATCAAAAAATAGCCTCTCACTTCATAATAACATTTGATTTTTAAAAATATGACTTTATCAATTTACGTGGGTTTTTTTCTTTGTAATGACATCTTCGTTCCGTAATGGATACGTAGATCATAAAAATTTGTCTTTTTTCCTTTTTTTTTTTAATCAAGCCAAATTATGAATAAAAATCCAAAATTGTATAAGCACTTTGTTGTTAATTGAGGAGCGTTTTGATATTTGCATAGTAATAAAAAAAATCACTTTAATATTTTTAATATTTTGGGGGTCAAAAACAGAAAATGGTGGCAATCAGGCATATGAAAACCTGGATCGGAAACTATAAGTACTGACAAAGATTAAATCATGTGGCAAATTATAAAAATAGTCTATTCCTATAATATTTTGTATGTGTGTATTGATATTCATATTTAAAACCTTTTTCTATCTATTTAAAAAGAAAGTACAACTTTGTTATATATGAGCCGTGAAATTGCATTCATCTGCAAAAATCTAGCTAATTTGTATATTCTTTTAAACATTCATTTTAATTAATTCTCTATCAGTTTTTATGGAATGGTCGTCTTTAGTTAACTATTATGTGTAATTATATTCATGCAAATATTCTACATAATTTATACTTGCATGATATTTGTGTAAAAAGGTTATAGTAAACACAAACCTCATATATATATATATATATATATATATATATATATATATTTGTTTAAAAACTTTTGCCTACCAAACTCCTGTCAGTTTTTGATCTACAGACATGAAACTTAATACAGAGTGTTCAAACCCTTCATACTGAGAAAATTACTATTTATATGGATATTGCCAGAGTACCCCCTTTTTGGGGGCAGCTGCTTTTCCCCCACATTAAAAATGACCTTCATGAGAGGTTTAAAAGCAACGCCATTTCTGCAAGTCATCTTTTTGGTTGACTATGTAAAATTTGAACGCTTTACACTTCTGGTCGCGTCATGGCATAGCCATAAGACGTTAGATTTTCTTTTACTTTTTTTTTTTGCGTCGCGCCTGCTTGCCTACTGCCACTTTTTTTTTTTTTTTGCACACACCTCCAAATACCTGGGCAACGCTGGGCACCAGGCTAGTATAATGATAAATACGAAATCTGCATCAATAAGCCTATTTTACGACCGGGAAGTGCCGGGCGGCCTGCTAGTCTATTTACAAAATTTTGTTGCAGTTTAACTCCGCTCTGTACTTCCGGTTTAAAAAAAAAAAAAGACTCCACTTTGTAAACTTTCGAGTCGATTCTTATAGCATATTTGCACATTTGAAACGGGTCATTCTTCCGATTATGTAATAGATTTTTACTTGAAATGGTTCTTTATTTAATAAGATTAAAATATAAAATAAATTGACATTAACTCATTCGAGCCATTCTTTCGTGACACTTAATAGGAAACAGATGGTGACAGCCGATTTGGCATCCTCACTAAAACAAAGTCCACGAGTTCTTGTTCCATTTCAATTTTGTCTTCAAAAATAATATTAATATCCAGAAACTGATTTTTAGTTTTTCTTAATATAAATAGGTTTATTAACTTTCATACAGCAGAAATCACATTGATATAGCATTATCAGACAATTACGGTACATGTATACGTATTTGTTTATTAGTCACATGTGTACTGAGCGCAGTTTCTATTATTTTCAGATCTTGATCATTGTTTAATCAACAAATAAAGATTGACAAATAGAGCAGACTCTTATTTATAATCAAGATACAGTGACAATCGCAACGATGCCTGCAGTACGGTGTCCAATCCCTGATTGTGATTACATCACTGACGACCTGGATCCAGCTATCGCCGCAGCACTCATCACAGCTCACAGTGCCGTTCACAGATCTGCTCCGACTGCTACTGCAACAATGGAGAAAGTCAAGCGACCTACTGTAACCGCCGCTGGCACAAGCGAGGACTGGGCATACATTCTATCACGCTGGACAGAATACATGACTGCAACAAAACTGAACGGTCAAAACAAAGTTATACAGCTGCTCGAGTGTTGTGACGAACCTCTTCGCAGAGACCTCACCAGGACAACAGGTGGCAAACTAGCTGAAAAATCGGTGGACGATATCTTGGCTGCCATTCATAAGCTGGCTGTTCATGAAGAAAACACAATTGTAGCCCGTGTAACATTGCATAATATGCGACAAGACCGTGACGAGTCAGTCAGAAACTTCGGCGCACATCTCAGGGGACAAGCGGACATTTGTAAATTTGTTATTGACTGCCCTAACTGTGAAGCAAAAGTGAAATACACAGACACAATTATGCGGGACATTCTCACACGAGGTGTTGTAGACCCTGACATTCAATTAGACCTGCTTGGTGATAAGAATCAAAACATGTCCCTAGAGGAAGTATTCCAGTTCGTCAAAGCTAAGGAAGCAGGAAAACGATCAGCATCAAGGCTACTTGATTCACATTCGGTTGAGACGGCTAGTTCATATAGAAAATCAAAGCAAACGCCAAGCACAGACAATCAAGTAATGTGCTCTTACTGGGGTAAACACGGCCATGGCGAGAGAAGTGTTGCACAAATCCGTAAGACTCCGTGTCCTGCTTATGGTCATTGGGGTGAACTTTGCCATCGAGAACATCACCTTGAAAGTGTCTGCCGCAGCAAGAACTACCCAAAACGTTAAGCACAACCAAAGCCATGAAACTATGACAAAGAAAGTGCAGTGTTTGATTCATTGTGCACGTTAAACTCTTCTAAGTCACAGAATGACAACACGAACACTACCGACACTCACAAGCAGAAGAGACAACAACAAAGTGTCCCACTAGATCATCACGTTTACGACAGCATGACAGACACACGGGTACGCAGAAACTCAAAGCCTCAACCATTTGTGAACATCACTGTGCAAGCCCTTCCCAAGGACTATTCAGCCTTCGAAAATGAGCTATCAGCTCCGTCAGTGTCTGCAAATATACCTGCTATGGCTGACACAGGATGCCAGAGCTGCCTCGCTGATCTAAAAATGGTTCACCGCCTTGGATTGTGTGAATTGGACCTTATTCGAGTGACAATGCATATGCACACAGCAAATAATGATGGAATCAATATCCTCAGAGCCATGATACTGAGATATTCATACACAATCAACGGTACTAAAGTGGAGACAAGGCAAATGACCTATGTAACAGACTCGTCAGACAAACTGTTTCTTAGCAGAGAAGCTTGTGTGAATCTTAGAATCATTGGCAACAACTTTCCTAGAGTACGGCTTCCACAACACCATGCAGCAGCCGTGCAAGGAGAGAAGAAAGCACCATGTGGTTGTCTTCTTCGCCAACGACCACCCCCACCTCCAAGTGCTTGACCATTCCCACCAATAGAAGAGAATCGCCAAAAACTACAAGAGTACCTGCTTGATTACTACAGGTCTAGCACATTCAACACATGTGAACATCAGCCGCTGCCTCTGATGGATGGACCACCAATGAAACTTATGGTCGAGCCCAACGCTGAGCCTCTTGTTCACCATACACCAGTGCCTGTCCCGCTACACTGGCAGGACGCAGTTAAAAAAGGCCTCGATCAAGATGTACGACTAGGTGTTCTGGAACCAGTCCCCTTCGGTGAACCTGTCACCTGGTGTCATCAAATGGTGATATGTGCAAAAAAGAATGGCCAGCCTAGACGTACAGTGGACTTTCAGGTGTTCAATGCTCATGCCACCCGTGAGACACATCACACACCGTCCCCATTTTTTCAAGCTCGATCGGTGCCTAATGGCAAGAAAAAGACAGTCTGTGATGCTTGGAATGGCTACCACAGTGTCCCTCTATGCAAAGAAGATCAACATCTGACCACATTTATAACACTATGGGGGAGATACCGATATAAAACGGCGCCACAGGGTTACATAGCTTCAGGTGATGGCTACACAAGATGGTATGACGAGATCATGACTGATGTTCCAAACAAGACAAAGTGTGTTGATGATGCCTTACTGTGAGCTGACGACCTACAGGAGAGCTTCTATCAAGCCGTGAACTGGCTTGATGTTTGTGGAAGAAACGGGATAATGCTCAACCCCGTAAAGTTTGTCTTTGGAGCAGATGTGGTCGAATTCGCAGGCTTTGAAATCACTCTCAATGACGTCAGGCCCTGTCGTAGATATTTACAAGCCATCATGGACTTCCCAAACCCGAACGACATCACTGATGTGTGATCATGGTTTGGCTTGGTGAACCAAGTCTCATACGCATTCAGCATGGCAGAGCGCATGTTATCATTTCATGATCTTCTGAAGCCAGGCACTCCCTTCCAATGGAACGAACATGTCCAAACACTATTCGATGAGTCAAAAGCTCAGATTGCGGAAGAAATTGAAGGTGTCTACATCTTTGACCCCGATAGAACCACATGTTTGGCAACAGACTGGTCCAAATCGGGATTAGGATTCTGGCTACTACAAAAACAATGTGCATGTATCAAGAGTGAACCATTCTGCTGCCCAACTGGATGGAAGATAACACTCGTGGGCAGCAGATTCACCCACCCAGCCGAGTCCCGCTATGCACCTATTGAGGGTGAAGCACTGACAGTGGCAGATTCCCTAGACAAAGCCAGGTATTTTGTGCTAGGCTGCATCGCTGTTGACCATAAACCTCTACTCAGGATATTTAGTGATCGATCTCTTGAAGACGTCTCAAACACCCACCTGAGAAACTTGAAAGAAAAGACACTAAGGTACAGATTCTGAATGATCCACATTCCTGGAGTCAAACATCGTGCCAAAGACTGTCTCACGCCAGCCAACATGTGATGCAGAGAAGCTTGTCCTACCCGATGATATAGCACAAGTTCACAATCACAAACATGCCAGGAACAGTCATCAGACTGAACCCAACCTCCAGCACCACCAGATAGGCGACATAGATGAAGGCATAGTCTCAGCTGCAGTCACATCCCTGAACGCACTCGACCTAAAGTCAGTGACCTGGGACAGAGTCCGTACAGCCACAGCCAGCGACCCAGGTATGCTGCAGCTGAGTGACCTCATAGAGAAAGGCATACCGCACCGCCATGAAGTACCAGAACCACTGAGGCAGTATTTCGAGTACCATGAAGGCTTATCAACTGTTGATGGAGTCATCTTGTACAAGGATCGTGTAGTGATCCCTCCTTCACTCAGGCAAGAAGTACTGGATGCCCTGCATTCTGCTCACCAGGGAGTCACATCCATGACAGCTAGAGCTGAAACATCTATATTCTGGCCATCACTCCGGACATATCTACTCTTCGTTCAAGCTGCCAACAATGCAACCGTAATGCGCCATCAAATCCAAGTGCTCCACCAGATTATCCATTCCAGTGCATTTGTGCAGATTATTTCATCTACCAGGGGCATCATTACCTGGTAGTCGTGGACAGATATTCAAATTGGCCAATTGTGGAACAATCAGCTATTGGAGCCAGTGGACTCGTGACCTGCCTCAGATGGATCTTTGTGACTTATGGGATTCCTGATGAACTCACATCTGATAGAGGCCCGGAATTCACAGCCACAACCACACGACAGTTCCTCAGTGACTGGGGCCTGCACCACAGACTATCTTCAGTAGCATTTCCTCACAGCAACTGCAGAGCAGAGGTTGGCGTCAAGACAGTAAAGCGCCTTCTGATGGACAACACAACTTCATCTGGTAACATTGACACCGACTCATTCCAACGGGCTATGCTACAGTACAGGAATACACCAGACAGAGACACAAAACTCTCTCCAGCCATGTGCATATTTGGCCGACCAATTAGGGATTTCATCCCTATTCCATCTGGGAGATACAAGCCTCATCCAACTTGGCAAAGCACATCTCTTGCTCGTGAAGAAGCATTACGAAACAGGCATATACAAAGTGCTGAGAGATTATCTGAGCACACCCACAGACTACCGCCATTATGGTCGGAGACCATGTTTGCCTCCAAAACCAAATTGGGCCATTTCCCCGCAAGTGGGACAAGACAGGGGTGGTTGTTGAGGTTTGTCCGTTTGACCAATATATTGTGCGCATTGATGGTTCGAGACGGATTACTCTGCGGAACAGGAAATTCTTACGCAAATATATTCCAATGCAGGTTAAACCAAAGAGACTCACCACATATTTGGATGTAGGACTACGCCAACCATCAGCTTACATGCCACAACCTGTAGTACCAACTGCTGTGGCTCTGGGCACAGCTCTAAGACCTAGCATATCTACGCCTGTGAAACATGTCAGTAGGCTACCCGACATCACCTCCTCCTGCAAACTCTACAACCATGGCACCATCGTGTGAGACGCCTGCACATATTCCGGTGCACCAGAGTAGCCGTCTACTTACATACATATAGGATTATCAGACAATTATGGTACATGTATACATATTTGTTTATTAGTCACATGTGTACTTATCACAGTTTCTGTTTCTGTTATTTTCAGATCTTGATCATTGTTTAATCAACGAATAAAGATTGACAAATAGAGCAGACTCTTATTTAATTGACACATCGGTTCCGTTAGATCACTTTAGTTAAGTAACGTTGAGCCTGGTCAGTACTAAAATGGACATTTGAGTGCTGAATGTGCTGAATGTGCTTTCTGCTTATCTTAGCATTGTTTCCAGTCGTCCTGGACTTCTGCTTCCCACTGAACTCAAGCGGATTCAGGAGAAGTGTGGTTGGGGATTGTGCGCCCTTGACTCACAATTACACGTGCGACCACCCTTATCCATTATCTTTCAAAACTGAACGGAGGCGGGTTTTTTTTAATTTATTGAGTTGGCAATGTAGGTGTATCAGAATTTTTGTAGGAATTTTTGACACCCCTAACACGAAACTGCAAATAAAATATAAAAAACTTGTAATTTCTCTTTTAAAAATGGGTTGTTTATTTTCTTTATGGATTATACTTCCAAAATAAACTATTAAAGTTGTTTTAAAAGTAATAGAAATTTTTTTTTTTAAACAGTAATGAAATTAATTGAATTTTACGAGCTCAGTATTTTTCACTTTTTAAACTTTAAAAATCTATCAAAATTTTTCTATTCATTCAATTTTTAGGATATTTTCAGGGTCAATGTGAAATTTTATGCTCTTTTCAATAAACTAAATATAATATTTTAGACAAACGTTTTTTTTTAATTCACGCCCCCCCCATTTTCAAGTGTCTATTAAAAAGTAAATAATTAATTTACTCACCAAAGTTTTATATATCACAAATTGAAGATAAAAGATCAATAAACAATATATTCAAATTTGAAACAAAGTAGTGTTCTTTTAGAAATTTACCTGTAAAGTCCGAAGTTTAAAACCTTTTTTTAAACCACGTTTTTTTTTTGTTTTTTTAAATGAAACCTTGGTCCTTGCTCCTTTAATTGAAAAAGAAAATTAGGGCTTGAATTACATTTTTCGAGTAGTTATAAGCTTGGAAAGACAGGGGGTCGAATTAATTCACGCCTCCCATTTTGAAATGTCTATTAAAAAGTAAATAATTAATTTACTCAAAGTATTATATATCACAAATTAAAAATAAAAGATCAATAAATAATATATTCAAATTTAAAACAAAAAAAAAGTAGTGTTTTTTTTAGAAATTTACCTGTAAAGTCCGAAGTTTAAAACCTTTTTTTAAAAAAAAAAAAAACATGTTTGTTGTTTTTTTTTTTTGTTTTTTTTTGTTTTTTTAATGAAACCTTGGTCCTTGCTTCTTTAATTGAAAAAAAATTAGGGCTTGAATTACATTTTTCGAGGAGTTATAAGCTTGGAAAGACGGGGTGGAATTATTCACGAAATTTCTGATACACCTAAGTTCTTGCCGGTATTTTTGTATTTTTTTTTTTTTTACAGATAATAAATTTTAAAAATATATTTTATTTTTCGGGTCAAAATTAAATGATGATTTCCACCAAAAAAATATTGAGAATCTTGTTGGGAAAAAGTTGTGAACACGAATGGAGAATACACCATTGATTAAATTGTTGTTAGTTCTTATTTTTAAATAACTAACATTAAATAATGATTAAATAGTTGTTAGTTCTTATTTTTAAATAACTAACATTAAATAATGATTAAATAGTTGTTAGTTCTTATTTTTAAATAACATTGAATAATGATTAAATTGTTGTTAGTTCTTATTTTTCCTTTAAAAAAATGTAGATTCAAACAACGGCAAGAACTTAGTTGCCAACCTAATACTTTCATGAATGTATCGCACATGTTTTTTTCAAATAAAAATTTTAATAGGTTGAAGCATTGTTTAATGTTTATATAAGAAATTTATGGTTACAAAAGATAGAAAAATGGAAAGATGTGACAGACTCAAACTGATGCAACTTAAGATGTAACTTTAAAAGATGTTAAAAAATTTTCAGCAATAACATCTACTGGATTCGTGTAGTTTAAATGTAATTTTATTGAATATGTGAAATATTAAAACTTCACATTTCTGTGAAAAATGTCTGTAAATATATTTTAAAAAATAATATTTCAAACATTTGAAAAATATGCGATACATAAATGAAAAGTAAGGAAACATTTATATAAAAAACAGTTTACGGATATTTTTTATTATATTTAAAGACAATATTTAAAAGGAATAAACGAGTGTACTTTTTTCAGCAAGTATGCCAAATCCACTGCCACCGTCTATTTCTATTTCACGGAGCAATGACTTGAATGAGTTAGTATGTATCATTGCCAAAAAAAAAAAAAAAAAATCATCTATACAATGATTTTTATTGCATTATGTTTTCTGATGTAAATCTATATCTGTGATTCCCAACATATGGGTCGCAACAGTGCAATACCAATACCATGGGGGTCATGAATTGATTTTGAGCCGAATGTGAAAATTATATAAAAAACACGGTGACAACATTAATTGTAACTACAAGAATTTTGTGCAAAAAATTCCTCAAAACTCCCAGAAATCCTGAACAAGATATCCGCCGGCAAGCTGACATGACAATATTCACTCCAAGTTTTTAAAAGCTGGAGGTGATACCATGGTCTGTTCAATCTTATTTTAGAAACTAATAAAATTCCTTCTAATTTCAAGAAAGCATTAATCGTTTTTTTTTGAGAGGGGTATACAAAAAGGATAATAGGTCCGAATGTAAAAACTATAGATCTATAAGTTTGTTGAACCATGTTTATAAACTCTTTATAACGATCATTGGCAACAAAATCACATATTTATTCCGGTCTCCCCGATTCCCAAGCAGCCTATCAATCTAAAAGGGGCACAGTCGAACAGCTTTTTGCCCTTAGCCAATTAATTGAAAAATCAATCGAGTTTAATAAACCATTATACATCATTTTTATAGATTTTACAAAAGTTTTGCTTGTACCAAATTAGACAAACTTTGGTTAATTTTTAGATAAAACCCTTCAACAAAAACTATTAATAGTAAACCCATAAAACAGGCCACCCAATTCATTTATTTAGGGCATAAACTGATTTTCTCCCGTGATCACAAGACGACATTGAAAACTGGGTTGGGTGACTTTCCAAAAACACACCATTCTAAGATCAACACGGGTGCCGATATCTGTTAAATTTAATTTATGTCCTCCTCGTAGTTTCATATAGTCTTTATTGTATAACATGGACAAAACAATTATCCAATCGCATTGAGGGGTTTCAAAATCACATCGTCTGATCAAGAAAAATAAATAAAACATCCACCCTTCGTCAAACTACTTCCCTACCCCCTCTATTTGATAAATCAAAAAATAAAACCTTTAAACTTTTTGACCATGTCAAACGATCAACCACAGCCCTGTCAAAGTTATGCTTTGAGGGTATGTTAAAAGGCAAAAGAGGCACGGGAAAGCTAAGGAAAAGGTGGAGAGAAAATGTTTTTGATTAGACATCTCTCAACCAACTCGCCCTTGATTGGAAGGAATAGTGAAAAATAGGTCACGTGGGTTCGCAATCTGTACCAAATGAAGATGCGACTCATGATGCCGTTTCCAACAACTTATGTGAAGCGGCATTCTCTTAACTTCTTATTCTTGAAAACAAGTATCGAAATTAAATGTGGAAGACGAGTTGAGGTGTGTGTCATCAACAACGGATTCCAGGATAGAATTACTAGCTGAAAAACTGCTATCTCACCCGTCTCATTAAAGTCAATTCAAAAACATACTTTACATAACGGTAGAAATTTGTGTATTTGAATCATTTTGAATTGATTTGCAATTAATATTTGTAGCAGCTTTAGAACTTTTTCTGAATAAGTTTCAAATTAATCATAAATTCATTGAATGTATAGTTACATGATGAATAAATAATCTATAATTCAATAATCGCAATATATGACAATTTGTTGTACAAAAGATAAATGTGTATATAAGATATTTTAAGGATTGAGGTCGCTTTCTTATTCATTATTATGATTGCCAAAGTTTTTCTTTTAAGTTCAAAAGAAGTATCAGAAAAAATAAAAATAAGGGTATTTTAAAAAGTGTTAAAAAAGCAAATATAACAATTAAATGTGTACCAAAAGCAAGATAAGTTACCATTCTACCTACCTAAATGATTTTTTAGGATTTAACTTATTTTATAGAGTTATTAAGTTTGAAACACGAGTAGTGGCAGGTACTCAAGTTAAAACAAGATCAAAATGGCTGACATTTAATAGTCATCTGAGGAATCTTGATAATCACTCAAAAATCGAAAATTAAATACTGATATAACCCCCTTAACAAATGTCACAGACATGAAAAATAAAGGCGGCGTAAAGCCCATCATGGCATTTTGTTTAATTTTCGATTTTTGAGCAAGTCCCGAGATGACCATCTCATGTCAGCTATTTTATTCTTGTTCTAACTTAAGCACTCGGCACTACCCGTGTTTTGTATTAAATAAACGCTTTAAAATAAGTTAAAACACAAAAATCTCATCCAGGTAGGTAGAAGATAACTTCTTTTTTGGCCATTTTTTCGTTTTGTTGACTATACTACAAAATGTTCCAAGAGAATTTTTGAAACCAATACTTCCGACTTGAAAAGTTATTTTTTAATTAACGAGGTAGGAGTGGGGGCGGTTTTGCTCGGCTGTAAAATACATTTTATGCAAATTTTGTATTTATTATTACAGATAATACTCTATTGAATATTATATTGTACCTAATATATAGTACTGATTTCAAAAGTTAAAAAAAATGACTTAGGTGCCAGCTAGAATGGAAACCAAAACATCTAACGCTCCAACTGCGTTCACTTCCGTTTGAGTTATATAAAGATTTAAAATTAAACCACTTCAAGCTATAAATGAATTTGCATATGCACACAAGTAATAGGAGTATGTTGGCAAGTTGAAATGAACATTTTGCATTTCAATTTGCCGACATTTCTGCATGTGTTATTCATCCAAAGATTCATCATAAACCATCCTTGGTATATGATTACTATTTCCTGTTGATTTCAGTTTTATGCAACTAGTAGTTTAAGAGTTTATCCGTTAAATATCCACTTTATTTATATAGATTTATTCAAAAGATAATGTGGTACAAGAACGCAACTTTTTTTCCACAGATGTGAAATTTTCTATCATAAAAAAAAGTGTTAAACTTTAGCTAGTTTTTGCCAGAATATAAATGGGTACGACGTTCAAAGGAACTCGTACTGACACTAGTTGTGTGTTTCCCTATGAGGGCAATGTTAGACACAAGGTCGGTATTTTAAGAATTTAGATGATGGATGCAAGACCATTTTTCGGTTGTGTAGGTTTCAGCATTGTAAATTCATCTTTAAATTTGGTATCATTCTGCTAACAGAGCACCCACTTAAAATTTATATTTTTGTGGATTTCTGTCATTATTTTTATTTATTTTTGAGCTGTTGCGCAATTCTCGGGGCATCAACGGCGATAACAACATGATGCCATCTTTGTTTATCCAGGTAGGTTGAAAGAGCAACTTATTTTGCCTTTGGTAACAATAATCTTATTATATATTGTTTCTTGACCACTTTTTCATTGCTATCTATTGTAATACATCTATTGCAATACACACACATATAAGAGATTTTATTTTCACAATAAAAATGAAAAACAAATTTCATTTTATTACAAAAATTAGAAAATAAGTTTTGTTTCGAAATTGTTTTAGATGAGAAATGATTAGCACAACATCAAAGATGAGAACAGTATTCTAAACAATCCAAATTAATATTCGCCGGCCTTAGTAAGTTCAGGTACTTTTTTAGTCCCCCCGATTTATCGGAGAGCGACCTATTTTCAGTGGCATCCGTCCGTACGTCTATTATTCTGGACGATTGCCAGATAACCATTGATTAGTTTTTCCTGAAATTTTGCCACAAATTGTATTAAATAGATGTGCAAGTAAAAAATGTTTTTTGCAAAAATTCCCGTTGCATCCCCAGGGGCTCAAAAAAGGTCAAAAATGCCCCAAAATGACTAAAAATGACACATTTTGCCCCATAGCGTTTGATCCATCCATTAGATTTTCCTGAAACTTAGCCAAAATGTGGAGGCCATTGTTCTTAATATAAATTCAGTATGGGTGACCCTGGCAAAATTCTGGTTCGCATCCCTCTGGGACTTTTAGGGCTAAAAGAAAAAAAAAATGCCTTTTTGGAAGAAAAATTTGTATAATGTACATTACACATACTAGTGACAGAAAGAAAATCAAATTTATAAGTAAGAAGGACTGTCTTGTGTCACCAACTTGAAAATAATCTCAAGAAACAAGGGAAATAATTCAAACTTGAGAGATTTTTGTTGTAATGTCTACAAATTCCTATTAATCGCTTAAAAATGATTTACTTATTTAAAAAAACTACAGTATAGCCTCACCTGTTCGCGGTTCCCTATTCATGACTCCCACGTATTTGCATAGCTTATCACATTGTATGCATCATAACATTATAAAAATGAATGCTCGGTAAACAGTGTTGCGAAGTTAGCAGTTTTTCCACTAGATCTAGAATTTTCGTTTGGAGTGGGGGGGGGATGTCGGATCTAGCGGTTAGCATTTTGCTTTGCTCTAAAATCTGGAAATTTCATTTGCGAGCAAGAAAAAAATACAAACATTAGTTTGGAGGATATGTTGTTCACATAGAAAATGAGTTTACAGTACAGTGATACAGTATGGGTAACTATACTATGCGGTGTTACTTTTCCCCTATAGTTACATTTTTTTACTAGTGGGACCGTATAAACAATGAGAAAATTGAAGTTGATTTTGAATATAATTGTTATTCTTTGGAGAGAGGAATTTTTAATGTCTATGTATAATTTGCTATTTCGATCAAAAGAATATTTTACCTACCCTAGAACGGCTATTACACATGTATGAAATAATTGTACCTTCCCTAGGACAGGTAATTTACAGAATGTATATGAAATAATTTTACCTTTTTGGGACGAGTAATTTACAACACATATTTAAAATATGTTTACCTAACTTCGGACGGGCAATTTATATACATATATGAAACAATTTAACATACTCTCGACAGGTATTGTACAACATATATGAACTAATTTCTTTTCCCACCAAGGTTACCATAATTTTAAGAAAATTGAAATAATTTTAGAAGATGGATCATTAGGATTTCCAAATTAATACATAAATACATTGTGTTGGTTAATGAGTTCGCAACCCTTGCTTCACCATAAATTTCAACATTACTGCGTTTCTTTCCTTCCTCACTATCGGCACTATTATTGTAAGAAAAAGTATGTCATTTTTGGAAGATGTCTCAGCAGGACTTTTAAATTAATGCATAAATACATTGACACAGTTAAGTGATTATACAACCCTTGCTTCATTATCAAACTCCACATTACTCTGTTTTATTTTTTCCCCACTACTGACAACAAAATATTTTGGAAAAAGACATTTTTGGAAGATTACTCAGCAGGCTTTACAAACAAACAAATATGTTGAGAAGCTTTGTGATTAGGCAACCGTTGCTTCACTACGAAATTCAACATTACTGTGTTCTTTCCCTCCCTACTACTGACACCATCATTTTAAGTGAAATGATATCATTTCTTGACCATAACTCAGCAGGTTTTCCAAATAATTACATAAATGCATCAACAACAATTTGGTAAGAGAAACGATGTTATTTCCGGAATGTTATTCCATACTTTTGGAATATGACATTGTGGGATTGTATAGTGACCCCAAAATGGACATTACTCTCTCCAGCCCCACCCCAAAAGTGAAGATTTGTTAATTCATAGAGAACTCCAGAACACGTTAAAAAGCAACATACTCGTGTCTTTCTACTCACCACTACAACTGTGACGTCATTCATAATTCTTGGATACGTTACTAATTTCGACAATTTTTATATTTGTAACCCACGTTATCGGCAACCTTCTTACTAAAATAATAACTGATATATTGTCCGAGTTGATTATTTCATTACAAACACACCACTCGATTAATTCACATTTCATCATTTTTCAGAATTCTTGGATATGTTACTAATTTCGACAATCATATTTCATAATTCTAACCCAGATTTTATCCCCTACACAACTGTTATAAATATACATTAAATAAATTAATGTCTAAAACGTAAAATGTTGCAGCCATTTCCTGGATGACTCTATAATCCCCACCCCACTGTTAAAAATATAAATGAAATATAGTAATGTTTAATTCGTAAACGGTTTCGGCCATTTCCTGGACTGATTTTATATCCCCCACCCCACTGTTAAAACATACATGAAATAATGTAATGTCTAAATCGTAGACTGTTTCAGCTTTTATATATTAGATAAAGTAATTTTGAGACATAAACTGCTTCAGCCATTTCAGGGACTTACTCCATATTCCAATACCCACCTCTCTGTCTCGGTCATTTTGTATTTTTTTTTTTTAGAAGGAGGTAATGCCTGGTAGAAAACAATATTATGCTTACTTGGCCTTTTGGCTAAGATCAAAGTATACTATCTGTCCTGACGCAGCATTTCAGTGAAATCATCTAGTGCCCCCTCTCCAGTGTGGTGGTAATGCTTGGGAGAATGAACAGACACTAATTCACCACACCCCGACCTCACCTAAAAAAATATGGTTCGGTAATCCCTGGCGGCCTCCAGAGTACTTTTTAAAGCAACATAATCGTGCTTGTCCCCCGCCCCCATCATCATCAACACATGACGTCACTTTCAGAAAATGACTCAGCAGTTTTTCGAAATACATGATTTCATTATAAATTGTTATTTGTTTAATATGAGTACTACACTGTATAAGCACTTTATTTAAAATTCATGCTACTCAAAAAATAAATACTTCAAAGTGCAGTTAGTGATTAGGCAACATTTGCTTTACAATAAACTAATCAAGAAATTGGATTGAGAAACAGATGCTAAACAAAAATAGAGATGATACATGTCAGTTTCTTATTTAATAAATCGTTAGATGAAAGTACAGAATAGTTTAAATAATACCTTCCCCTCCCCATGTCAAGAATGACTTTCAAAATAATAACGTTATTATTTAAGCACTGTCCGTATTCAGTGTGTCATCCCCCCTCCTCAGTCTTAAAATAAGGTATGAAATTAAGTAAATATGAGATCGTAAAAAAGATATATAGGTTTGTTTTCATATTTACAAATTCCAAACCGCGAGTAAAATTTACGTATGATTTCGTTTTCGTTTTTTTTTTAATGCAAAAACAAAAAAAATGAGATGGTGTCATTAGTTAGAATTGAAATTAAAAAGAACCAAGCGTTCCAAATGTACGCGCATGCGCACAAAAAACAAAACAAAATGTCAGCTAATGCTTAATGAACATTTTACATGTAAATTTGCCAATGTCTGTATGCGATATCCATGCATGTAAGCAAAGATAGTATTCGCTATAAACCATCCTTGGTGCATGAATATTATTTTCTGAAAATTTCAGCGCTATGTGATCAGTAGTTTAAGAGTTTACCTGTTAGATATTTTGTCTCTCACTCACTCACTCTCTCACACACACGTCTACTGTTTTATTTATATAGAAAAATTGCATCCAATATTTGTAGTTTTTTGTTATTCATGAGGATGAGGAGAAAGAATGTAACCCCCTGCATATAGCAAGGAAATAATGTTTGATCAATTTTCATGGTGATTTTTTGGAAAGTGATGTTTTTATTGCGTCATCATGAAGATTTTTCTTAATTTTTGTTTTTTAATAGAGGCAAAAATAACAAACTCTTCCAAATTACCCCTATAAATAACAAATTCTTCCAAATTACCCCTATACTTAAAAAAAAAAAACCCCTCTAGATAGCAGAAAATCACGTAAAGAAGAAGTAGTCTTATCACGTATCCGGATAGGACACACATACATAACTCACTCCCACCTACTAAAAAGTGAAGAACCCCCCCAAATGTATACCATGTCATGAACCTTACACAGTGAAACACTTTTTACTTGACTGTCATGATCTCACACGAATTCGTCAACACTACTACAAGGCTACAAGTTTAAAAGAAGTCTTTGATAAAGAAAATCCTAAAACCATTCTAAATTTCTTAAAACAAGCAAATCTTTACCATAAAGTATAAAAACCACCAAATAACAAACTATAACAAAACATTGGCCGAATATACCCAACGAGAATCGATTCTGAAAGTACCAAAAATTTAAATCTTGTATACAGCATTAAATGACCCAAAGAAGGTTGATATGCTGGTTAAACAAACAAAGCTGAATTGTTTAAAACAAGTTGCCAGTGTATATGAAACATTAGGATAATTTTAAGGTTACCAGTATTCAATTTTGTTTGTATTTGTTTTGTTTTTTACTTTTACTGCTAACCCTAACTGCCTCCAGTAGGGAAGTGTTTTTCTTTTTTTTATTCTCAGAATCCACTATGCAAGTATTTTACCGCAATATTTAAAAAAGTATATCCCAGTTAAATTTAAGCTTTACAGTATCTGTTATTAATATGTTAGGTGTAAGTATGCAATAGTTGCAAAACACTATCCTTGTATGTTGTTTACATCTTGATGGCAATGACCACAAAGAAAGAAAGAAGTATCTAGAAGATATGTATTGTATCTAGTAACAAATGTATGCTTTAAACAGTCATTCGTTACTTAAAGTAGATGAACGTTTCCTTTGCTGTTGATATATGTTGAAAAGTAAGTGTTTATTCACTGAAATTGACGCTGTGTGAATCAATATTTTCCCTAGCGATGCCATATTGTAATGTTCTGAAGTGTTCGTTTGGAATAAGAGAATTAGCGGGCAACCAATCAGAGGCAGCGGACTTTCCTGAGGGAGACTTTTTTTTTAATTCTACTATGCGAAAGATAATGGTATATCTGTATGTATGATCCAATTACGGGTGGTGTAAGCATAGAATCTGTGGAACGTATAGACTTCCTCCCAGTGTTGATTGGTTGCGGTAGTAGGACTAACATATAGAGGGAAAAATAGGTACCGCTTCCTCTAAAGATGTTGCAACTGTGATGGTGTTACTCCTAGGATGCAATGTAGTATTTTATTATCATGACTGAATATGTCTAAAATGGTGTTCAAAAGCTATATAAGATAGTGGTTATTAGCCTAGATGTATTGAATTTGTATATGGCATCTGTTGTTCCAAACCTGCGATACTTTAGTCCAGAGGGGAATTCCTGTAGTCATTTTATTATATACTAGCCTGGGTGCCCATCATTGACTGGGTAATATGTGTTGAGCAAAAAAATGTGATAATAGGCAGGCAGGCTCGAACCTGTACCGCACATGAGCAAAAGAATGTGAAAAAAAATGTGACATCTTTGCTGTTGCGTCCATCACTAAACCAGAAGTGGCAAAGGTCTAAATTAAGGCTAGTCAATCGAAACGAGGGGATGACTTTCAAAAATATTGGCAAAAAAGCAACCCCTCCCTGTAGAAAAGTGCCCAATTGAGGGTGAAGGAATTAATGTTTTTAGCCAATTTTTTTATATTTGTCGTCTGAAGGGTCGAGCTTAACAACAATACTGATCTCATGAAAATCTGTCGCCTCTGTCGAAAGTTTTATATAGACATACGTTGAGATTTATATTATAGACTAGCGGGAGGTACCCGGCGTTGCCTGGGTGTTTGTAGGCGTGTGTATGGGGAGGGGGGGTTGTAAGTAAAAAAAAAAAGATCGGAAACCCAAAAAAAAAAAAAAATCAGAACAAAAAACATGCAATCTTAAGATAACAACGTTGTGTGTGTAGGGGTGAGGGGGGTAAGAAAAAGCCCCGGTGTTTAGAGGTGTAAAAGAAAAAAACGTTTTGGTTGGAAGGTGGGCTTGAACCCGAAGCCTCGAGGGTAAGGTGAAAAAAAAACAAGCTTGACGCGTTACGCGTACGCCAAAGAGACAAACAACTAAGTAGTGAGAAAATGAGACATTTTAAAAACCAGCACGTTAAACTATCAAACATTTTCTAGGTCAAACATGACGTCATGGTCGCAGTAGTCATGGAAAAGGCAAAATGAAGGAAGGATTTTTTGCTACACCCTCCCTATACAAAACTGATGATTTTAGGATGAAGGAATGAATGTTTTTGGCCAATTTTTTGATAATTGTCAGGCGAAGGTTGGAGCTTTAAAATGATACCTATTTGGCCAAAATCCGTGGCCCGTGTCGAAAGTTTTTGTGAGACATACAAACACACAAACATTTTCGATTTTATATATATAGATGGAGATAAATGTTATCAAAGGCAAGATAAGTTACTCTTCTACCTACCTGGATAAGTTTTTTCTTTTGTTTTAACATATTTTAAAGCTTTTATACTGATAAATCCACCCAATAAGTGTCATTGTGACACTTATTGGATGGATTTTGTTTAGGTTTGAACTTTTGAGGCATTATTGACACTCCAAAGGTGGCATATTCTTGTCGACCATGTTTAACTTAGCAACTCAACAGTACTTGTTAAAAAAATTCCAATTAAGGAATAATATATATATATCAACAGTACTTGTTTTTAAACCGAATAAAAGCTTTAAAATATGTCAAAACACAGATCTTATCCAGGTAGTAGAAAAGTAATTTATCTTGCCTTTGGTAATATTTATTTGTTATATATTTGAATTTTTGACCCTTTGTTTTCGTTTGTTGACTTTTTTGCTAATTCCCTCACCCTTAAAGGAACATGATCAGCTCGTCTGAGAGATGGCCTTTGATTAAACAAGCCTAAAGAGAAGTTGATTAGTAGCACCAATCAGCACTGAGCTTAAAAACCAAGGATATTCAAAATCTCAAACCACGAGGTGTCGCTGCTACTGCTACAAAGTATTTGGTCCTTTCTATTTTCCAGTCCGGTTATGTACCTACTTTCTGTACATAACATGACTGCAAGCATGTCAAGTTACAGTCACTATTTACGGCAAATTAAATTGCTTGAAACTTCTTTTGGCGTTTCTTTGGTATAAGAACAAAAAATGAAATATTGAATTTCAATTAAAATCAATGGTACCTACGTAATTAGGTCGCAATTAGTAAAATATACAAAAATTACGAAGAATGATCAAAGAAAATTAATTATTAATGAAAATAGTTTGAAGAAATTTACAAGTTATATTTTAATAAACAGAATAAACAGGGGAGGTAACTGCAGTCTGTCTTGTTACAATTCCATTAATATCAGATCCTCATGAAAATACATGTTTTATCTAATAATGTAGTAATATGTTACTAATTATGACATCATAATTAAGTAAATAACAGTAACTTTTAATTGAAATTCAAGGTAAATTTTTATTTACTTTCCCAAAGGTTTAACACGAGGAATTGCACTGCTTAATATCTGGAAAATTACCTGTTTGCGGCAAATTTAAATGTGATATTAGTTTTTAGCATACTACAAAATCTGTCAAAAGTCATTTTAAAGGTTATTAGTAATGTGGAAAGTAAGTAACAATTTACCAAATTCAATATTTCGATTTTCAAACTATACCAAAGAAACACCCTTCTTTTCAATATTAATTTTTAACGCAAATAAGTCACAAATGAATAGAGCAAAACAAATGTTTTTCTTTTCACAATGGTATTATTCTTAATTTATGTCACTAATAGCAACGATGACCAATTTATGTTGCTTGTGCAGAATTAGTGGATTTTGATATAAACGCATTTCAGGTGTAAACATTTTGTGTCATGTCGAAATTAGTCTAAATTCCAAAAATCACAAAAAAATGATCAAGTAAAAGGTGTGCTAGATCTATTTTTCACAAAAAATAGACACTAGCGTTCCAACATTTTCTATTTTTTCAATGATGAATTTCAACAAAAGCAAAAGAGATAAGTCGGTTTGTCATTTTGGAGCTGGGAAGATAGTAATTGTCATTTTGAAGATAGTAATTGTCATTTTGAAGATAGTAATTGTCATTTTGAAGATAGTAATTGTCATTTTGAAGATAGTAATTGTCATTTTGAAGATAGTAATTGTCATTTTGAAGATAGTAATTGTCATTTTGAAGATAGTAATTGTCATTTTGAAGGTTCATTGTCAAAATATGTCAATTGATTAGTGCCACTCTACAAGGAAAAAAAATACTAAATTTTTACTATCACAACTTGTTATAGTTTACAATCCCTAAATTCAGATTCTATTTTTTGCCGATTACACGTAAACAACCTAAAATCTATCTTTTCACCATAAACGCTCTGATCCTCATTTGACCCCAATTAATATAAATGGCTCTAGTCTCAAAGAAGCTCCTTGCTTTAAAAAGCTTTTGGATCTGACCTTCACTCCAGACCTG
The DNA here is from genome assembly GCF_053919585.1 of Euprymna scolopes. NCBI lineage: Eukaryota > Metazoa > Mollusca > Cephalopoda > Sepiida > Sepiolidae > Euprymna > Euprymna scolopes. The sequence continues at coordinate 100,685,119 of NC_136485.1, forward strand.
AAATGGAAGGCTTATATCTAAATCTATTGCTGGAAAAATGGTTGCATCATTCTACCGTTCCAGAAGGTATTTCATTTGTGACACAATCCTCTCCATGTGTAAGAGCCAAATTCGTCTTAAAATGGAGTACTGTTGCCACATCTGGGCAGAAGCTGCTCAGGGCACTATCCTGCATTGACATAGTTAAAAATCGGTAATGAAACCTAGGTGATTCTTTTCTCTGTTCTACAGAAGAGACGTGGCGAGCCTGTCTCTGCTCAATCATTATATTCATGGCAAGTGCTCATCTGAGTTTTTCAATCCATGATCTGTTGTCAAAATTTCACAAAAAGCACTTACCTAGCTACAACCACTATCAACAATTTCTTTCATTATCTATGCCTAAATCTAAACGCAAATTTTATGAATAAAGCTCATTTTCTTAAACTGCACGCCTGTGAAACTGTTCTGCTAGCCTGTTTTCCAACTGACTACAATATGGTAGTCTTCAAGTAAAACGTAAACAAGTTCTTGTTGAGCCGTCCACTTAATTTTTTCTGGTGTTTAAGTGCATTGTGTTTTTTGTTGGAGTGGGGAGTGAATATGAAAAAAAAAAAAAAAAAAAAAAAAATTTTTTTTTTTTGTCAAGTTATTTAATGCTAAATATTTTTTTTTCTTTGCACAGGAGAGATTTTTGGTCTACTGACTTAGACGGATTCAGACTTTAGAATTCATGTCCGTTCCAAAAATTCTTAATGACTACTCATTACATTTTTTCTAAAATTTTGCATGAAGTTACAACTAGGCAAAGGAGGAAAATGTAACATTCTCGGATTTTTGATAAATAATTTTGGTGGTGTCCCCAGGGGGCCAAAAGGAGTTAAAATGCCAAAAAAATACCATTTTTCGGTACATAGAATATTTTTCTACCCTTAGATTTTGCTGGAAATTACCCAAAAGCAAAACCACATGAATATATATTCATCTGGAAACGTAATATTCGATGAGAAAATTCTGGTTGCATCTCCAGGGATTTCTGCAAATCAAAATGAAAACTTCTGGTTTATTTGTTTCTCTGTCTCAGATAAAATTTTTAGATTATCTCCTTTTGATTGTTAAGTTTTTATTTTATTTGTTTTTTTTAATATTGTTCCTATTTATTTACCTCGCCATGAGGGCAGAGTTAGACACAAGGTCGGTTGTTAATGTTGGGAAAATCTAGCGCCCAAAAACGGAGCACTCTGGATAGCAACAAAAATAAAAATTGCCTCAGTCTAGAGGGATATTATTCTACGTTGAATTTGAACGAAAATTGTTTTTTTGGAACTTATATATTATACGGATGACACCATGGGCAATAACTACAATTTCTTCTTGGAATAGTTACAAAACACCCCCTTCCCATGTTAAATTATAGGTTTCTAAATAATAACTTTAAAAAAGAGCATCACGCTTAAACTTTACATTTACCAAAAAAAGTCATTGAACTTTTTGTCTAAATTTAATAAAACAATTTTTTCTTGCTCAAATAACATACAAAATAAATAACACCAAAATACTTGAAAATCAAAAGTTATTGTATAAAAATAACACAAAATATATTTGTAAAAACAGCTATTGAAAAGTTTTTTTTTAAATTGAAGCAACATTACTCGATCTTTTGGCTAATGTAGTATCTGTTCTGATACTACACATCCTCTTTTCAGTCCTCAGTCAG
>NC_136485.1:100697139-100714639 GCF_053919585.1 Euprymna scolopes
GAGGTAATCTTTATACAGTTTTTAGGCCAAATTTCATGAATTTAGCCTTTTTAAAAGCAATAGGCCTTTTTTTGATGAAAGATTACCTTGGAAAAGTTAGAGGTACTTGGGTCTGTATTCAGTATTATTTTCACTGGTCGCCATGTTTGTTTTTGTGAACGTGCAATCAATTTTTGTGCAAACTTTTTAAAGGTAAGTCTTTAATTCGTACTCTGGCGCACTTAGATTGTAAATGTCGGGTTACGGAACTTGAAGATAATCATAAATAGATATATAAAATAATCGGCAGAAGCAAAATTCATAAAAAGACCAAACTGCTTTAAAAAATCCATCGATTCTACACAACACAATCCTTATTCGCTCTGTTGAAACGACACATTACCAGAACAATCTCGGCTGTTCCTCTCCAAATGATTCTGGTAACAGCTTTTTATCATCCTTGGATGAACTCATTTTTGCCATAGGTAGACCCGACTAAGATATTGACATAGAATTCTTGAGCGCTTCACGCATGCTCATCCCAGATCAGACTCACTTTTACTTTGTCTATTGATTCTCAAATCACTTTACGATCATCCTCATACGGAGAGAACCTTATCACATGCTTATCCAGTATTTATGGCAAAGAGTACTTTTTAGATGGTTTTTATATAGAGAAAGGAAAAAATACGGGTTGACTTTACTGGGTCCTTTGAAGTTTGCGAATGACCTAAGCTTTGTTGCTGGACGGTAGAGCTGCAAAATATCTAGGGACAATTTTCTGATGAGACGGGTACGACTGTTAGATAATAAGAGCACTTTCAGGTGGATTATCTTCTGAATTGCCCACCAATATACAAAAACCTCAGTATCTCTCGTAAACAAATATTGAATATTTTAATGTGTTCTTTGCTTGTCAGCTATCCTTTTAACCACTTTTTCTCCCACGTTAGATTTACTTTTTATCTTTTATATTTCTTTTATTTATGTAAATAAATATTTATGTAAATAAATATTTATGTAAATAAATATTTATGTAAATAAATATTTATAACTTGGTTATCTTATATTATCTCACACTTGTTTATTGTTTTTTTTTTGGGGGGGGTTGTACTTTCACTTCTTGAATTGGAGAACCTTCACCATACTCTGTGTTCTTTTTATTATTTGAATCAGAACCTTGAGAATTGTTATTATTGCTTTGTGTATATGCTTCCATAGTCCTAATGAAAGTGAAGTGTAATAGTATTAATATCAATCAATTATGGGACCAAGACTAGTGCTACACACACTAGGTGATCTCTATAAACGTATCCCATTCTTGGATCAATTTTTTAAAAGAAGTAAAAAGCTGTAGTCAATAGTGTAAGAGAACTTTATTGGAAAAAGAGTAAAGTGATTAGATGAAGGTCAATGTTAGTAACCATAAGAATAAATTTGCATGGGTGAATTTAAAGAGGAAACATTATCAAAGGAAAGGAATGCCAATATACATCGATAGAAAAGCAATCGATTTTATTTGATAACTTGTTAAGACAATGAAAATGAAAGACTGGTCAATATTAAGAGATCAAAAGTTCAAAAAAGGTTCTTGAAGAAAGAAATTGTGTCATTGTGTTCATTTCAGCTTTCACTGAAAAAGATGTCTGCCTGTAAAGAGATTTTTTTTTTTTGCCATTTGGACATAAGGGGCTACTAATTGGGATCAGGCCTAGGAAAGATTAACAAGATGCTTGTTTACATTACATTTAATCTTCTGCATATCAGTGGGGTCAGGGAAGCAGGTGGCAGGAAGGGAATTCCAAAGTTCATCTGTTTGAGGGGAAAAAACTATTTCTGGCATTTAGGGACTTCAATAGAAGGGCGAGATTTTGTTGCTAAGTCGATTTGTTGGGGATATGTACGTTGAGAGGGCACAAGTGCAGCAAGTTCATCAGAGCACATTTCATTAAAATAGTTGTAAAAAAGGCACAGAGATGCAACACTGTGGCGATGGAACAGGGGTTGTAGCTTAGTAGAGAAAGTGGGACCTATTAGATTGAAAACTCTTTCTTGGATCCTATCCAAGAGGGAGAGGCTAGTGGTAGATGCACCAGCCCAGATGTGGCAACAATACTCCATGCGTGGGCGAACGGTGGCCTTGTAGAGGTACAGGATACTCTCAGGTGTGAGTAGTCTTCTAGCTCGATATACGGAATCCACCTTCTTTGCAGCAGCCTTCATAATGTCCTAAATGTATTTGCTCCAGTTCATATTGCCTGCGAATGTTAGGCCAAGGAGTTTGAAGGAAGAATTCTCAGGTAGGGTGTTATTTGTCATAGATATTGATGGTTGGAGAGGTGTCTTATAATTGTTTAATGGGAGCAGCTTAGTCTTACAAGCATTAAATGTTACCATCCATTTGCAGTCCCATTCCACAATTGTCTGGCGTTCATTTTCTAACGATTCTGCCATTGTCTTAGATTTATGTACATCTGTTCTTCCCTTGTGTATGTTATAGGGCTTTGTATCATTAGCAAATATACCCATTTCGGACACAATATTATCAGAGAGGTTGTTTATGGATATCAGGAAAAATAGTGGTCCAAGGATCGACCCCTGAAGCACTCCCGCACTAATGTTATGCTGCTTGGATGTACGTCCATCAACCTGGATTGTCCTATTGTCAAGAAGGATCTAATTTTATTTAGCATACGTCTAGTTATACTAAATTAAACATCCAATATAGCAGCAAATCCTGGGAACATCAACTTGAAAGAACAGTTGGAAATGACTTATATACCATACATTACGACCATGTAATCCCTACAGCCACCTACCTTGAAAATGCTGCTGTCAAACCTGACATAGTTACAAGGAATAAGTCAGAGAGAGTTGCAACCTTGGTTGAAGTGAGTGTCTTTAATGATGGACGTCTGAACAGAGCTGAAAGTGTGAAACAGACCAAGGTCTCATGTATGATATGAAAACAAACTGGAATCTTAGAGAGATATCAATTATACCAATTATTTTAGGTGCCACAGAGATTATGAAGAAGAACCTGAAGTCCTACCTAATTCATATTCCTATCTAACTACCTAACTCATATTCCTGGTGAATCAAGTGTAAAAGAGATCCAGACAATTGCATTTAAGGGAACAATGAGAATACTAAAAAGAGGTCTTGGTTAGTTTCAATAAAAAGCATGGCAATGTTGCCAGCGGTACAATCTTCAAAGGAAGAAAATTAAAAAACTAAAAATAAATAAATAAAAAAATACAGCTCTTCGTGCCAGACTTTGTCAAAGGCCTTGGATATATTAAGAGCTTCAGCCCTGACTCCACTCGCCTTATCCAGTGCATAGTATATATGTGTTCAAAGATGACTGTTAAAATATATGCAGTAAAACGACGTTGCCTAAATCCATACTGTTCGTCAGAGAAAATATTTGGTTTTATGAGGTGTAGGACTCGTGCTTAATTAATTATGGTCTCAAAGATTTTAGTGAAGAGGGGAAGGAAACTAAAAAGGCAATAATTGAGACGGTAAATCCTTTCACTAAAATTCTTGTATACTAGTACCACAGAGGCCATCTTCCAGGTATTATGGAAGCAAGATTCAGCAAGGCATTTATTGCAAAGCTTAAAAAGTATGGGGGCTAGCTCATTTCTTAATTAGTATAGCAGGGATGAGATCAGACCCACAGGCTTTGGTGGTGTCTAAGTTTTTTATAATATCACAAACATGAGAAGGTGTGATTTCCACATCATCTAGTGTGGCTTCAGTCCGCATAGGGAAATTTGGATGGAGTTGTCTGTTGGCTCTAAGATGGAATTTGAGGCGAATCGCCAGGCAAGCAGTTCTGCCTTCTTGGTTGCTGTGTATGCGATCTTCTGGTTATTGGAGAATGGGGGAGGGGGTTACTGACTGCCTTTTATTCACTACACTATTATAGATTTTCCAGAAATCATAAGTTCTTGATTTTTGCAATTCTAAACGTTCCCTGAATATTTCAGTATGCTTTCTTTTGGCTATTTCTCTCTTACAATGATTTCTAGTATCTATGAATTTTTCGTTATTTGTATTTTACTTATGACATATGAACCAGTAGACTGCATGCTGTCTTTGTGCAATGGCAACTGCAAAATCTGTAGTGAACTATGGGGGTGAATGGGGCTTGTTATAATACTTCCGTGTGGGAATATATGCTTCAATGTCCATTTTGTACCATTCGGTTGTCTCATTCGCACACTATTCAACAGGAGGAGAAAAGAGAATATGTGTCCATGGGGCATCTCTAATGTGTTCTCTGATGGCTTCCCAGTCAGCCCTATTGTAGTACCTTGTTGTTTTGAGCAATGGGCCCTCAATTTGAGGTTGGGATTTAAGTGCGATGTCAACTGATATCACTAGATGGTCTGCATTTCCAACTGAACTGCGGGCATTAGTCACACAATCTTCAGGCACTGTGTTGAGGAATAGGTCTAGAAGTGAAGTCTACTGGTGTTCTCGATCTTGGAGGCGACTTAGGAATATTATTATCTATGTGAAAGAATTGAGTAGACATGTTTGTTTCGGCAGGTGTGTTTGCGTTTACATGCAAGTGTGTCTGTGTAAATGAATAAGCATTTAGATGTAGGTGAGTATTAGTAGGCTTGTTTTATTAGTGAGCAAAGGTATACATGTCTATTTTAGTTGACGTCATGTGCGTTTATGTGTGTGCATGAACTGTGTACGTGTGCGTTCCTTGAGCAGAGTGTATTTAGTTTGGTTTGATTGTTTTCATTTATGGCATATCAACAGTGACGATACGTCCCAATCGAGAATTCCAAATTGGAATTTATCTCAGGGTACGTATCGTTTTATAAGAAAAGGAAAATGTGATATGCCAGTCGTGGAATGTTACGACTCCAAATGGCAAGTTAATCCAAGGTTCTTTCATCGGTACTGTCATGAAATAACCCAGAGCATAATTCGACAAGACAAGAAAAAATGACTGAACATAACAACAAGACTATACATATGTATTTATGCATATATTAACTATTTTCTTATGCAATAAATTATATATATATATATATTAACTATTTTCTTATGTAATAAATTATATATATATATATATATTAACTATTTTCTTATGCAATAAATTATATATATATATTAACTATTTTCTTATGCAATAAATTATATATATATATTAACTATTTTCTTATGCAATAAATTATATATATATATATTAACTATTTTCTTATGCAATAAATTATATATATATATATATTAACTATTTTCTTATGCAATAAATTGTATATATATATATATTAACTATTTTCTTATGTAATAAATTGTATATATATATATATTAACTATTTTCTTATGCAATAAATTATATATATATATATATTAACTATTTTCTTATGCAATAAATTATATATATATTAACTATTTTCTTATGCAATAAATTATATATATATATATATATTAACTATTTTCTTATGCAATAAATTATATATATATATTAACTATTTTCTTATGCAATAAATTATATATATATATATATATATATATTAACTATTTTCTTATGCAATAAATTATATATATATTAACTATTTTCTTATGCAATAAATTATATATATATATATATTAACTATTTTCTTATGCAAAAAATTATATATATATATATTAACTATTTTTTATGCAATAAATTATATATATATATATATATTAACTATTTTCTTATGCAATAAATTATATATATATATATGATATATTAACTATTTTCTTATGCAATAAATTATATATATATATATATATATATATATATATATATTAACTATTTGCGTATGCAATAGATTTTGATAATCACACAACAAAGCATAGAATGCCATCTTGCAACGGGTTAAAAAAAAACGTGACGGATGAAAGAAGTCAGCAAATTAAACAAGGTCTTTCTCCCCCCCCCTTTTTTTTCTTTATATCATATAAAATAATATTTGGTTGTTCAAAAACAAATGTCTGAAGAATTTAGTTCGGCTATTAGGAATGGGTAAGGGTCGGGATGAAAGTTAATAATCACAGGATACTTAGCTGTTGGAAAAGATATAATCCAAACAAAGTAAAAGGTCCAACAGAAATAAAATATTCAAGAGAAGTAATCGTCCAATTCCAAGCTTCCCAGAATTTTAATAGTCCTTTGATGTTTGCGGTAATACATCCATTCTTCGGTTTTTGAGGTATCTGCCCTTTTCTGCTGTGTTGGAAAACATATAGACATGTTTGCCTTTTCTCCAGCACAGTTTATATTTTATGTTAATTCAAGCACACGGCAAATTTAGTAATTTCTCCACCAAGGATTCTGCTCGTTTGCATCTGCATTCGACTACATTTATTTTCTGCATCATGTGGTTTGATTTTCTCGCCAACTCTATTTAAAATTATTTGCACTCTCTATCTTTTTACCTTTAGGAAGGTGAACGGATGGGAGGGTGTATGAGGATAAAGATATATGTGACGTGACAAGAGAGTTGGATGGGACTATTCTTCTGCCTCGCATCTGCTTGCAACTTTGAAAGCACGGGTGGGGGGGCGGAGGCTTGTAATACAATCCTTTTCAGGTTATTTAATACCACATCCAGTAATTTTGGAAAAAGTGTTTTATGCTCTAAATTCTTTATATCTTAAAATATTTCTTTAGTATGTTTGGTTTGGTTGTTTTGTTTTACAGCAACCCTTTTGGATTATTTCATGTAAAATCCATTAATTTTGGTGAAACATTTTATGCTTCAAATTATATAGATCTTTTAATATTTATGGTGTTTGGTTTAGTTTTAGAGGAAAATTGTTGTGTTTATTTTTAGATTTGCAGACCATGATTGAATTTTGCAAAGAGAAAGGAAAAAAACAACAATGGCAATGTGTGTTTATGGAGCAGCATGTGTATGCTTCAATGGCTGTGGTTAGAAGTCCATAAAAGTCTCTTGCTCATCTTTTAAGGTCATTTGCCCTTCAAATTGGCTAGATTGGACTATGGCATATGCATAGTTGTTGTCCAGTGACTAAAATCAGAAAAAGAGGAAGAAAAAGGTTTTATATTATGTGCTTGTAGTTTCCTTCAGCAATGAACAACTGTACTTTTCTTCTTAGTTCTCTTTTTCCTTCTTCATATTGACTCAAGTAAATAATCCGCCATGCCTCCACAAATCAAGATCATCTACTTGGCATATGAATAGTGAAAATTTGCATGATTGTTGAGGATAAAATCAGCTACACATCACCATTTTGTTTTTTTTGTTGTTTGTTGTTGCTGTTGTTAAGCAACTGTACTCTATAAAACTCACAGTTTCGGTCGTTTCTGGTGTAAGTCATTTTCACAATCACTACAGTTTTCTTTACAAATTCTCTAATTGACTGAAATAAACTGTGGTTTAGAAATTTTATCCATCAAATACAATATTCACTGCGACCATTTCTTCCAACAACAACTTAATAAAACAACAAGATAAAAATAATGTTATCAGTTAAGAATGGCTAAGAACAAAGTATTTTACATACATTAGCTTATAAAAAAACTCTCAGACACATATTTAAATGTGTTGCCTAGGGAGCCAAATCTTTTACACTTGTATCTAACAAACAATTATAAAAGTTTGTTTTTTTTCTAGATTTTTATCACTAATAAACAAATATGTTTTATAAAAAAAAATGTTAACGACCTCACTGCTCATGCATAGTGTGTGCACACACTTTTGACCGATTTTTGTTAATCCTGTTTACATTCATCAGGTTAGGGTTACACTATACAAAATTATGAATAAATGTCAATGTTGGATACAAGGCGGAATAGTAGATAGCTGTTTGAATAGTGGAGGTAGAAATATGGGGAAAAGATTTTTTGCGCAGATATTCAATAAAACAAATCAATTTCGTCCTGTTGAGTAAATAATAAAAAATTTTTTTTTTACAACAACTCATATTTTTCTGGGTTTTTTTTTGTTTTTTTTATAGTGAGGCTATTTTTTTCTATTTTGTTTGGATACAGGGAGTATTTTTTGAAATAATGTTTAAAGGTGATGGCCACAGAAGAACGTGAACAAATTCTGTATATGCATTAAAAATGTTTTTTTGTTGCTTTTGTTAAATATTACTAAATAAAGAACCATTTCCATTTAAAATAGATGTAGTATTATGCATGTAAAATTGAAGAAAGGATACTTGAGATGTGTCAAAATTATGTGAATAAGCTAAATCAAAACAAAAATGGCTACCGAATTTTACTTGATGTCGTGTTTACATAAAAATGAACCTCGAATTTTAATGCAAAATGATTCCTCATTTAATATTTATTAACTAGCATGTCACCCGGCGTTGCCTGGTCGTAAAATATGCACACATATTATATTTTAATTAATGCAAAAGAAAAAAGACGGGTTAAATTTACTGGGTCCTTTGAAGTTTGTGAATGACCTAAGCTTTGTTTCTGGACGGTAGAGCTGCAAAATATCTAGGGATAATTTTCTGATGAGACGGGTACGACTGTTAGATAGTAAGAGTACTTGATATTTTCAATTTACAGGGGAAATATTAACAGTAAATAAAAGTTGGACAAGGTAAGGTAGTTGACTTTTGGGGGATATTGTTCTCTGTGAGAACATGAGCCAGAGGAATTGACATCACCAGATAGGATATACGCATAAAGCAAGGACTTCGAGTTGCAAACTTGAAGTGACAAAACCTGATGAGAAATGATTACGATTTGATTATAAAGGAAGGGGCCAGACCTCAGAAATATGAAGTCCTGAAATTTCCCTACTCCTCCACTAGTAGAGAGGAAGGCAAAGTTAACAGCCAAATTTCTTCTCGAAATACAGAATCTTTTCTTTGAATCGTTCTATTAATTCTAGAGTGCAAATGCACCTCCACAAAGAGACATCAGAGGAGATGATTTTGAATGTAGTGTCCTCAGTCTCGGAGGTCTATAGTGGTTGAGCGTTGAAGACATAAGGTCTGATTTAATTGTACTGTTCTGTAATTTGTTAATTCGCATTTGATAAGTATTATTTACTAGCAGGGAGACCCGACATTGCCCAAGATTGAATGATGATCAACGAATGTTTCACACTCTCATATTTTTATTGTCATCAAAATTGGTGAAATTGCCCGGTTTTTAAAAATCAAATCGATTGATAGCCTGCTCTAGTTGGGGACCTATTACAATGTAGTGGGAAGAAGCTTCACATGTCTCCTCACAGTGACTTAGTCCACAATACATTGTAGTCTACATTGCACTGTAGAGAACCTACTGTTGATTTTACAAAATTATTTTTTATATATATTGGTTTGAATTAGTTTTAAATGAAAAAGTCAAGTATCATGGCTCAATTGTGCTCTAAGCAGAAATATTCACATCAAAGAACCTACTGTTGATTTTATATGTGTGGTAATAAAACTCCTTAAATGCACTTGTGATATAAAGCTGTTTAAGGTGTTAACTTTGATCAAAATCGCCTGTTCCTTCTTTCATTGGATTATTTTGATTATCGATTATCAATATTCATGAAAGACATTCCGTTAGAAAACCTATCTAACAACACTATCATGCATATAAAGTACCTTGATGTGAAATTTCATTAAAAATCGGCTCAGCTGTTTTCGAGTCCATAGGGAATGAACTCACACACACACACACACACACACACACACACACACACACACACACACACAGTTCCTTTTATATAATAGTAGATAAAGCTTTTATTCTTATATACAAAACATTAGATTTTCTCCACTTGGAGGGGAGATAATGTAACAAAAATGGCAACCACTATTTTGAAAAGAAATCCAGGCATGTAATCAATGTAAAAATAGAATGGCAAATATTCTATTTTTACACCCTAAACAAAGTGTACTGCCACTTAAACGTGAAGGGCTACTGACTGGGATCATGTCTATAGGATACTATGTGAGGAGTTGAGTCATGATGGCTGTTAAACCTCTGCATGTTTGCACACTCGTGGAAGCAAGAAACAGGGAGGGAATTCCGAAGTCCAAACTATTAGAGTAGCGGTTTTTCCATCATCTAGGGAGTTCAACAGTAATGGGTTAGGATTTTGCTCCTTGTTAGATTAGTCGAGAATATGTATGTCGAGGGAGCACAAACGTTATGAGTTCATCAGAGCATATTCTATTAAAGTAATTGCAAAACCTGGTCAGTTAGGGTGGATAGAAATGATGTCAAAATGATACGAGGGATGTGTTATATGAGTCTAAAGGATAAACTTGGACTGATGACCTCAGAGGAGGATTAAATTTGGACAGTACAGGGAGATGTGTGCAAAACAGAAAACTTTGATGGTATGGTCACATTGAGAAAATGGATGAAAGTTCTTAGGTTAGTGAATGAAGATCAGTTAAGATAATAGGTCCAGTTCACAGGAGGAATCAAAGAAAACATGGGAGGAAGTGATTAAAATAGAATTGAGAGAAAGATGGATAACTAAAAACCTAGCCAGAGATAATTAGTTTGGAAATAAATTTCTTAAAGCCGTCCATCATATATAAACTGATGTTAAACTGATTATGATAACAATAATAACAATGATAACAATGATAACAATAATAACAATGATAACAATGATAACAATAATAACAATGATAACAATAATAACAATGATAACAATGATAACAATAATAACAATAATAACAATGATAACAATGATAACAATAATAACAATGATAACAATAATAACAATAATAACAATGATAACAATAATAACAATGATAACAATGATAACAATAATAACAATAATAACAATAATAACAATGATAACAATAATAACAATAATAACAATGATAACAATGATAACAATGATAACAATAATAACAATGATAACAATGATAACAATGATAACAATAATAACAATGATAACAATAATAACAATAATAACAATAATAACAATGATAACAATGATAACAATGATAACAATGATAACAATAATAACAATAATAACAATGATAACAATAATAACAATAATAACAATAATAACAATAATAACAATGATAACAATAATAACAATGATAACAATGATAACAATGATAACAATGATAACAATAATAACAATAATAACAATGATAACAATAATAACAATAATAACAATGATAACAATAATAACAATGATAACAATAATAACAATAATAACAATGATAACAATAATAACAATGATAACAATAATAACAATGATAACAATAATAACAATAATAACAATAATAACAATGATAACAATGATAACAATGATAACAATGATAACAATAATAACAATGATAACAATAATAACAATAATAACAATAATAACAATGATAACAATAATAACAATGATAACAATAATAACAATGATAACAATGATAACAATGATGACAATGATAACAATAATAACAATGATAACAATGATAACAATAATAACAATAATAACAATGATAACAATGATAACAATGATAACAATAATAACAATGATAACAATAATAACAATGATGACAATAATAACAATGATAACAATAATAACAATAATAACAATGATAACAATGATAACAATGATAACAATAATAACAATGATGACAATGATGATATGACGGTGATGACGACGATGATGATGGCGATGGTGATGGTGATGATATTTTGAGCATAAAATAAATCTCAAAATATTAACATTTATTAGCAACAACAAATAATAGTTAATTAATAAAATGTCCTTTTGCAAAACCAATATGCAAATATCAAGAAGTTTTGTCAGATGTCCTGTTGGCTTGGCAGGCCGAGAGCAGGCTCAAGGTAAGATGGCAAATGATACATAGACATAGAAAATTCCTCTATCCTAAGAATAACAGGTATGTTCAAAATTTTTCAGTGACAATTAAAAGGTGTTTGTGAAGTTAAGTCAGTTCACGATAGTCCCAGTGTGGCCCATCTCATTAATAGACACAAATCTGTTGAGGATGTCCTACATAGTGGGCCATATCATACCACTTGTCTCAGTGCTTATTTAAAATTAAACCTATTCTAAAAAACTAAATTGCAGAAAAATCCTCATGGTGTATGTACACATCTTGAAACAAAGATGTCATCTCCCAAAAATCAAGTAAATTTATCAAGTACTTTTTTATATAGAAAACTAGCAAGTCCACCCGGCGTTGCTTGGGACTGTATAAGACAATGAGAAAATTTTTGAACATACCTGTTATTCTTAGGATAGAGGAATTTTTGATGCCTGTATCATTTGCCATCTTGAGCAAAAGAATATTTTACCTATCCTAGGATGGGTATTATATGTGTGAAACAATTGTACCTTCCCCAGAACAGAAAATTTACAGCGCGTATATGAAAAAAAATCCTTACCTAGGGCGGGTAATCTACAACACATATTTTAAATAATGTACAAAATTTTCTGTTGTGCTAACTTTTCTGTATGTCACAGGTAAGAGTTTGTTTGTTTTTACATCAGAGTCCGATAGTGAAGAAGCACCTTCTTTCTCAACTAGAAGTTATGCTACCTGAATATATTATATGATTTTCGGTTTTAATAACTTTTATGCACGTCACAGGTAGGATTTTCTTTGTTTATTCATATGAGTACTATACTGCACAAGTCTCTTATTTCTTGGGTAGGATAACGTACAAGTACATAATTTCTAAGACATAGATGAAACTACTCGATAATTTTACATAATTTCTGTTGTGCTAACTTTTCCGTGTGTCACAGGTGAGAGTTTTATTTTTCACATCAGAGTGCTATAGTAACGAAGCACCTTATTTCTTATATAAATGTCATACAACTCGAATATATTACATGGTTTTCGGTTATGATTACTTTTATGTACGTCGCAAGTAAGACTTCCCTTGTTTTTCATATGGATACTATACTGTACAAGTATCTTATTTCTTGGGTAGGATACTGTACAAGAACCTTTTTTCTAATTTAAAAATGAAAGAACTCAATACTTTTATGAAATTTTCTGTTATGCTTAATTTTCTGTACGTCAGGATAAGAATTTGTTTTTTTAAATCTGGGTGCTATAGTGAAGAAGCACATTATTTTGCATATATAAGTCATACTACTCGAATATTTAACAGGGTTTATGGTTTTAATAACTTATGTACGTCACAGGTAAGATATTCTTTGTTTTTTCATGTGAGTACTATACTGCACAAGTACCTTATTTTTAGGTAGGATACTCTGCAAGTACCTTATTTCTAATATAAAGATGAAACTATTGTACACACAATAACCCTTTTCCCCAAGTGGCCTCCAGGCCTTGATAAGTGGTGACTACCATGTAAAAAAAAAAAAAAAAAAAAGCATATACATTGCATATAATTCATAATGATCAGTTAATTAGTTTTGGAGTGGAGCCAAGACACAAAAATATATAATCATATACACATAATTAAAATTCACAATGATCGATTAGTTAGTTTAGGAGTGAATCTAATATGTAGAAATATATAAACATATACTTATAATTAAAATTCATAATGATGAGTTAATTAGTTTAGGAGTGAATCCAAGAATAGAAATATACAATCATATATACATAATCATAATTAATAATGATCTGTTAATTAGTTTAGGATTGACTCCAATACATAGAAATATATAAACATATACACATAAATAAAATTCATAATGATCGGTTAATTAGTCTAGGAGTGAATTCAATGTAAAATTCCATTACTTGATCTATTTACGTGATTATTGGAATGTAACAAATAAGCCGATATATAATATATCCTATATATTTGGAATATGAAATTTTCCTTATGTACAGTAAAAAAAATTTTTCTGTATTTTTTAAATATAAAAGTGTTCTTGTATAATTATTACATAACATTCAAAAGTCAAGAATATCGGAAGATAAAAAAAAAAAAAATGGTAGAGTTCGAAACCGCAACACTGCACCAAAGAGACAACCGCCTTCAAACACTTGTAAATTTACTAAATAAATAAATGTCTGTTACAGATCGTGCGCATGCGCATAACGACACCATGCTCGTCAAGATGTCATTTCTTTCAAGTTTGAACCCCTTTTTTAAACCTCTTAGCAATTCTTTTAATCAATTAAATACCTCTAATAAAATTCTGCATCCTATATGCAATCTTTTGAGCTACTGCACGCCGTCAAATGATCATCTGTTTAGGAGGAAATACAATTTGAAAAACGGAGACACACACACACACACACAGACACACGCACACAGGCATAGTGAGATTTATATAATACACAATTTTTTACAATTTTTAACGATTTTAATAGGAAATTATGATAAAGCTTATTTTGACCTCGATAGTTCGAACTGAGTTTTCTCCCCCTTATTTATGAAACATGGTGTATCAAAATATAACATATCACTTCCTCAGAAAATTTGATTTTCTTAGTTAAAATAAAACTACTTGATCAAGTTATGTGATTTTTGGAATATGATATCTTCGTTACATCACAGGTACGCACATCTTAAAGTTGTTTTTAAACACTTTTCTGTTTATTGTTTTGAAAATAGGTTTAGTTCTTAATAAACACTATTGCCTCCACAAAGATTGGTTGGGACATAAGAAATTAAACTGCGGGTTTTGAAAAACTTTTTTTTTCTAAATAATCTGAGGATTTGATGTTTAATATCGACATAAGCAATGTAAAGATGTTGGCAGTCCTTTTGCGATTAAATAACATATTTTGGAGGGTGATGAGGGATTCATCTCTAGAGAGCAGATCATTTTACATAAAACTAGCAGAGCAACTACAACAAGTTAAATAAAAAATAATCTAAAAATTTCTTAATCCGAAATGATTTTTTTTTTCAAAAATTTAATGGTAAAAATTTGAGATTAAAAAAGAATTAAAAATTGTATCCGTTCGGTTGACAAAATATTTAAGGAATGCAATTAAAACCTTGGCTGACGTGGATAATCGTCAAAGTTGTTTTTAAAAATTAACTTCTCTAAAAAATGTTGTTTTTTCTTCATACTGAATCTTAATTTTCCCAGACTTAGGAATCTTTCTTTTATCGTTTGTAAAACTAGTGTTATGACGATTAGTGGGAATCAGAAGCGAGAATAGGAAAAATCGGAATTTTTTAAGGTATCGGAGTCCAAAAAATTTGTGCTTATTTTCTGATGCCAAAAAAAAGAGATTCCTTTTTTGTTTGTTTGTTTGTTTGTTCAAAATTTTAAATTTCCATTGCGACACTTATGATAAAATGATAAATATTCAGGCAAAGCATAAATCTATAGATAACAACCACCACTCCAACTCACCTTAATAAGTGTATTTTTACATTTGCATATATTACGAGAGTCATTTGCCTATATTACGGTAATCTGAATAAAAAATAAAATACCACAACTCTATATATAAATATTTAGAGTTTTCTTGGGAACTACTAGGACGATCTGGCTGAAATTTGGTATGAACCTTTGTTATGATAAGATGCAATAATCTAAGTATTTATGGTATCCGTTTGATGCACCCTTAAGGATTTATAGAGATTAATATGAATTAGTATTTAATACAAAAATGAACACAATTTTAATCATATTCAACAATCAATTTGATATAATGCACTCATTCTAAGTCGACTGGTTATAAGTTTTGCTCATTTTTAGCAGACTAACAAGTCTAATACTCTCTCTCTCTCTCTCTCTCTCTCTCTCTCTCTCTCTCTATATATATATATATATATATATATATATATATATATATATATATATATATATATATATATATATATATATATGCTACCGTGGTGGTGGCCTGCTTTGCCCGGGCATAAAATATGCTTAAATATGATATTTTAATTTGTCCAGATTTTAAATATATTATTATAGAGTCATGATTTCCAAAGTAAAAAAAAAAGAAGTATTTGGGTGCCACCAGCTAGAATCAAAACCGAAACTGTAGCATTCAAATCTGTACCAACATGGCACGCATGTGAACTGATGAAGAATTAAAAATTAAAAATAAACTAAGATGAATGTACAAAATGTATAACAATTTTTTCAATTTTGACCCATTTTTGACCCCTTAAATCTATTTTAACTGGGTAAGGACCCACCAAGTCATTTGAGGTCCATAGCGCTGCTCTGCGACTTTTAGTTGTGGAGGAGATAAAGTTTGAAAATATGGAGACAGACATATAGCCGTTTTTTTCTCATCGTTTGACAAAGACTTTTTAAATGACTGCCATTATGAATCTGTGCTCAAGAAGCAATTGGAAAGAGAAGGTAACTCTGTCAAATTAAACCATGAAATAGAAAAAAAATCAGAATCGGAAATTTAGAACCGAATCAGTAAATTGTATCAGAATCAGGAAAAATATTGGAATCGCCCCATCATTAATAATGATGCATACAAATATTTTTTTCATCTCTCAATTCTACGCAATAATAATAGTGTTAGTCATGCTAGTCGAGGTTATGACATCAGCAATCAGTTCAACAATAACTTTGTTACTGTAGAGGCTGAGATATGGTTTGGGGTAATCCTTAGAGGTTCACCCTCTTAGGCTTTATTTTCTCTCTTTAAGAAAGGAAATGTTAACAAGGCTGCTCAAGTATATTTTGCAGATCAGCGAGCACTTTTAGTGCACTTGCTTTTCAAAACCTCATTTGACCTTGTGTCCGACCTCTTGGATAAGAGGTAAATACATAATAAATGGTAATAAATGGATCTTTCGTATTATTTCGATTATTCGGATTATCGTTCTCATCTTGAATGTTATTTTCACAATGTTTGTTCATCAAAGAAGCAAGCGGCCACACGTTTGTGCACAGTAACCTCCGACTTTCTTCAGGTGTCTATTATTAAGCTCAGGAATCTTGCTGTTGAACTCAGGAATTTGCACAGAATTTTGAATGGAACCTTTTTTATTTAATCAGTGGGGGTAGCATGCTCTCTTTCTATCAGCTGTGACTGTGTAAAAGTTCTAAGTAATTTGTAATTGTAATTTAAATATCTTCTACACCGAGGATTGAACCTTTAACCTCCAGAAGAATGTAATCACAATTGAATTTTACCAAATATTTGGGTAAGGAAATATATGGGTAAGGATATATGAAATGGATTTTTGATCAAAAGATTCAATCATACATCCAACCAATGGACTTTTTTTTTGGGGGGGGGAGGTCTTCAGATAACAATTCTCAGTAAATACAATTCTAGTTTTATGTTTGAATTATTAAATTTATCCGGCTTTTTAGCAAGGATCAAAATCTATTCAAATGTTTTCAAGCAGAGGAGGGATATTCTTTCAGGTATTATCTCCTCTTTTTGGAAGTGGTGGGTTTACTAATTGTTGCTCGAGGCTTTTACATTCATGAAGGAGTGCAGACGAATCCATACATGGGTATTTTTGCTCCCAACCCAGAGTGCTGCTGCCTTCTTCTAGATTTTAAGCACTTTACAATATCTATATTATATTTCTCTTAGTCAGCTTGCTTGTTTGTCCATTCCACTTCGGAAACTACTCAGCTAATCTGTCTGAAATTTTGCATGGACCTTTGCT
>NC_136485.1:100719639-100734639 GCF_053919585.1 Euprymna scolopes
ATGAATAATATCGGGCACAAGTGTATATGTATGTATATATATGTATGTATATATATGTATAAATATATATATATGTATATATATACATATATATATATTTATACATATATATACATACATATACATATATATTTATACATATATATATTTATATGTATATATATACATATATATATTTATACATATATGTACATACATATATATATTTATACATATATATATATATTTATATGTATATATATACATATATATATTTATACATATATATACATATATATATATATATTTATATGTATATATACATATATATATATTTATACATATATATATACATATATATATATATTTATACATATATATATATATTTATTCATATATATATACATGTATTCGTGTTTTTTATTTAATAAGTCTGAAGAAAAAAAATATATATAAGTGAACGTGTGTGTGTGTTTGTGTTTCTGCCTGTGTACATTTCCCTACGCAATAACTCTGTCAATTTTAAGTCTACAGACTCGAAATTTGATATACTGGGTACTGAGATTTTGGAAAATCTTTGTCATCGGTTTTTGGACAGAAATTTAGCTGTTAAGGGGTCAAAGTTCAATGATTTGACCTTTGAGAACTCTATCAAACTCCTCCACCAATATTTGGTCTTAACACTTGAAATTTTAGATATAGGTTCCTTGGACATGGATCTAACTTATTAACTTTATTAGAGCCTTAAACAATAAATTTTAAGGTGTCATAATAGGGGTCGAATTTAAAA
Organism: Euprymna scolopes; assembly: GCF_053919585.1. NCBI lineage: Eukaryota > Metazoa > Mollusca > Cephalopoda > Sepiida > Sepiolidae > Euprymna > Euprymna scolopes. The sequence goes on from NC_136485.1 coordinate 100,720,409, forward strand.
ATATGGACCGCTTTTCTTTGTTTCTTTTTATTTGCTCACACCTCCAAACACCCGGTCAACGCCAGACTGAAATGCTAGTCTATTTATCTATATAAATAAAACAGTAGATGTATGTGTGTGTGTAAATATCTAACAAGTAAACTATTAAACTACCGTTCTTGGCCTTCGGGCTGAGATCAAAAAGTGTAGTATCTGTTCTCTGATACATACACAGCGCTAGGCAGTGCTGTTCTGGCGACACATTCTCGTGCCCGGAACACCTGACGAGCTTGTTGGGTAGCGTTCTGTCCGCACCCCCACTTGGTCTGTCTTTCTCTGCTCTCCCCCCCTCACGGGGGGGATCCGAGCTGATAATTTACGACCTTCCTGCGAGGGAGGGTCGGAAACACTTTCTCTCTTCCCTCCACTAACGTCTCACTCCCTCTCTCAGTTCTATCTCCCCTCTTGCCGCCTTTGGCGCCACTTCTTTTTGGCGCCAAAGTCGGCTCCCCACTTTGGACGCCGACTCCACGTCACTTATTTTGGTGAATTTATACAGGGAAGAGAGAGCTTTTTTCAAAAATGGACACCCCCAGCCCTGGGACCACCAATACAGATACCCCCAGCCAGGGGGCTACCACAAGAAAAACTGCTCCCCAAGAGGACGACTCCCTAACAGGGGAAGCAAAAAGCAACGGGGCATACCGCCCGGACACTAAACCAAAGGACGCCCCCCAGAAGGGAGAAAACTCACCAGCAGCTCCCCAAGAGGGCGACTCCCCACAAAGGGGAGAAAAAACAATGTTGGACGGGGCATCCCGCTCTGACAACAAAAATCAAGAGGCAGTCGCCCCAAAGGACGATAAGGGAGACAGTGCTCCCCAGGAGGGCTACTGCCCCAAAAGGGGAGCAAATCGAGAAAACGAGGGGGCCTACAGCCTAGACCTCCCCAAAACAAAAGAGGCAAAAGCTCCCAAGGACAATAAAGAGGACAATGCTCCCCAGGAGGCCGACTCCCCAAAAAGGGAGGTATTTCCTGGAAGAAGTATAGAGCGTCGGTCCCAAAGGAAAGCGGAAAGGGAAATGCCCCTCAAAATAGCAACCCTTCCGCAAAGGAACAGCAAAAACAGTCCAACCTCACCAGAGATCCAACACCAACAAGAGGGTCGGCATGGGGGAAGACTGTAGAGAAGCAACTGTCCCCTCAAGAGTATAGAGACTTGTACTTGACCAAGTACAGACAATACATAGAGGGGGCAGAAATTAAACCAGTGCCAGGCGCTTGGGAGGCAATCGAAGACAGAGTCCTCTCCCTCATCATCTCGGATATGCCCAAAAACCGCCTCCTAGGGATGAAAAAGGAAGACATGACCGGGCTCCTACACAAGCTAAACATCCCGGTACTATACCTGTACCAGAGGAGCTACGCCATGTGGGACATCCTCCTACCCACCAAGGAAGATGCGGAGAGACTCTCCCTACAAGAAATTAAGTATGGGAGAATAAAACTAAAGCCCGAATACCAGGGCAGGACAAGGACCCGGGTGTCGGTATTCAATGTACCTATGCAAATATCAGCAGAAATCCTGGGATCCTTCTTCACACAGTTTGGCGAAGTGGAAAAAATAACCTCAGTGCGGTCGAAAACCGGCATGCACTTGGGCAGCTACACTGTGGCCATGAGGCTAAAGAAAGAAGGCTTTCAGGCGATACCAGCACAGCTGACATTTAAGGAGGCAACTATGACAGTAGTGGTGGAGGGGCGTCGTCCGCACTGCTGGTTCTGCCAAAAGCAGGGTCACATGGCCAAGAGCTGCCCTCAAAGGTCAACTCCTACTCGAGTGACACTAAAGGCGGTCCCAACCTCTGAGACAGCACCAGTGTCCAAACAGGCTGTCACAACTCCTGCAACCGGAGCACCAACCCCAGCACCGAGGAAACCCAAAACTACGCAGGAGGCCAAGGGGGAAGAATGGATCACGGTAATGAGGCGGAAACGGATCCCACAATCCCATCTGCCACCGTCCCACCACCAACCCAACAACCGAGGCAGCAACAACAACAGCAGCCTCCACAACAGCCGCAGCAACAGCCACGGCAGCAGACACAGCAGCAACAGCCAAATCAGCCGTTGAACCAGCCGCAGCAACAACATCAGCTGCCGCGGCCAATTCCACAACCAATGCCACGAAAACAGCGGCAACAACAAAAACAGCAGCAGCCAAAGCAGCAGCAGCAACAGCCAGAACAGGAGCAGCAGCAACAAAAACGGCTGCCGCAACCAGAACAGCAACAGCATCAACCAGAGAAACAGCAATTAGAGGAGCAGCAACAATCAACGGTCCCCACACCAATTGAGACGGGGACCAAGCGAAGAAAACACTGCTCCTCTGAGGATGAATCTGCTAGCGAGAGGGAGAGGAACTCAACCTCACCACTCCCCGGTTCATTCAAAAGAATAAAAAAGAAAAGCAAAAAAAGGAAAGGGGAAGAAAAGGCAGCCCCCACTCCCTGTGAGCATACACCACCTCTAACAACAACACAACCCACTTCCACCCCCATACCACATACTGCACCAACACTAGACACCGCACCAACACCAACATCAGACACCGCACCAACACCAGACACTACACCAACACCAACACCAGACACCGCACCAACACCAGACACCGCACCAACACCAGACACCGCACTAACACCAACACCAGACACCACACAGACACTCGTCCCCACACCAATGCAAATTGAGCCGCCATCCCAGAAAGAAAAGAATGAACCCGGGAGGGGGAGAGACCCTTCAGATTCTCTCACTTACGGACTCACTCCAACAGGGACTCTCGCCCTCGAAACGAGAGAGGAACTTTGTTTTGTAGATCCCCTGTCTGTGGCAATGGGCTAACCACACCGGCAGAGAAAAAATTTAAAACCTCTGCTGGACTGCCAACAGATAGGGGGAAAAGACATTAATGTCCCCTCTAATTTCCCGGACGCCCCACGGCTAACAACTTTCGTCAGGCTTCCTCAGGCCTGCAAAACCAACGTGTGGACAATGCTGGAGGCCGCTGAAGGGGCTGGTCCGGGAATTGAACTGATTAGGAAAAATGACCCTTCCCTTGAGGAACTCGCAAAACAATGCAAGGGAAGGGTCCCAGTGTTGGTCCATCCGTCACTCTATAGGGCCCTTAAATTGACTTACCCTTTGGATGTCGGCGGCATTGTGAGAGGAGATCAGGACATGAAAAACCTGACCACCTTGAGCATTGCACACAACGTCGGTGTCCTTTCCCCGGCTGACTTCGGAGCTGAGTGTAACACACCTTAAGGTAGGTACCATGGCTTTGAATTTGGCTAGTCTGAATGCGAGGGGCTTGAGATCATCGGGCCAGGCGGCTCACCTCCGGCACGACCTCTTGTCCCTGGGAGTGGATGTTGCTGCGATTCAGGAGACGCATTTCGTTTCCTCTGTGGACTGTCAGGTGCTGGCCCGAGACTTTGAGGTTTTCTCAGCATATGGCAGCCCGCGGGGGAAGGGAGTATCCTTGCTAGTTAAACGTACTGTTTCCGCGATGGTCGACGTTGTCCATAGGGATGCGGAGGGCAGGCTGGTCGTGGCAGATGTTGCCGTAAAAGATTCTGTGTTTCGGGTGATTGCGGTTCATGCGCCCAGCACCGCTCGTGAGAGGGTCTCATTCTTCAGTCAGCTGGACGCGTTTGTAGATTGTCGGAAGCGGGTACTGCTAATGGGGGATTGGAATGCCATCTTAGACCCCGACATAGATAAGGTAGGAGGCGGAGCTAGAGGATCAGAGAGGTGCGAGTCCAGCCTGGCTGATCTGATGGCTAGATGCGGACTGGTCGACAGGTTTCGGGTCGAGCATCCAGGGCGGGAAATGTGGACGTTGACCAATAGCGTTTCCTCCTATCCAAATACCTATTTGGACAGGATGTTAGTAAGGAGAGGAGAAGTAGACTTCCTATCCTGTCCTACGTTCACTTGGCCAGGCCAGACGGACCATAAATTAGTTATGGCCCGGCTGAAGCTAGGAAATAGGCCTAAGTTAGCGGGGTACTGGAAGTTAAACACCTCCCTTCTGGAAATACAAGACTTCCAAGATCAGTTAAGAGAATTGAATAAAAAGGCACTTGTGGGGGCGGTTACCGGGAGTAAGTGGTGGTTAGGTCTCAAAGCCAAGATCAGAAGCTTTTGCGTCAAGTATGCCCAGCGCCTCGCACTAGATAAGGCCAAGACAAAGAAGCAGCTAGAGCAGAAACTAGCCCAGGCTACGGGGGAGGGTGATAGGGTTAGTCAGGAACTAGCTAAGCAGGACCTTCTACGCAAGACTAGCGAGCATTACGAAGGCCAAGTAGTTAGAGCTAGGCTTAGAAAGATAGGCAACGAAGCAGTGAATTCTGATGCAGACATGCGCCGTGAGGTTTCTAGGCGTGGCTCGGACAAATACATTGCAAAAGTCAAACATCCGGATGGACGCACCCTGGAATCGACTCGGGAGATCTGCGAGGGGTTTTGAGAACATTTCAAGGAGCGTTTTACGCAGCAGCCCGATCTTCCGGTCCTTGAGTTTAGCGACTATTTGGCCGACTCTCCCCGCCTTGAGGGGGCTAGAGCGGCTAGTTGCGAGGGCCGGGTGACGGAGCGGGAGGTCTTTACTGCGCTGAAGCAGGTCAGCTGTGACAGATCGCCAGGACTTGGTGGTCTGCCATACGAACTGTACTTGAGGCTGTCGCCCATGTTTCTGCCTCTTCTGACGGATATGTTCAACCATTGGTTTGCTCAGGGATCCATCCCAGGGCAGGTAACCAAGGGAGTGATCACATTGCTGAAGAAAGGTGACAGGCATGGAGGGGAAGAGTTAGACGACTACAGGCCCATAACTCTGCTAAACACAGAGTTGAAGATTTTGGCCAAAGTCCTGTCGAATCGGCTGCAGGTTGTTATCGACGAGTTGGTTGAACCGGAACAGAACTACGCTGTAAAGGGGAGATCAATTCAGAACAACTTGCACCTGATCCGCACGATCCTAGAGGGGGGAATAGATGACGACACAGAAGCCGCGCTGATCAACTTAGATCAGTCCAAAGCTTTCGATAGGGTCGACCATCGTTTCCTAGCATCTGTCTTAGAGGCCGCCGGTTTTAAACCGGACTTTTGCAAGTGGATCTCCATAATATATCGACAGCCCATGGCTGTTGTGCAAGTCAACGGAAAGCGCTCGAAACCCTTTGTTATCTCTCGGTCGGTTCGTTAGGGTTGTCCGCTGTCGCCCCTGCTTTATGTCCTGGCTTTGGAGCCTCTTCTCTGCAAGCTGAGACATGGGAAGGCAAATTCGGCCCTGCGCGGAATGGCTCTGCCTCTGCCTGGCGGCTCAGCTGCCAAGGTATCCGCGTTCGCCGATGATGTCACGGTCTTTGTGTCGGGCTTCAGAGACATTGAGATCGTGTCGGAGGCACTCACACAGTACGAAAGAATCACGGGGGTCAAGATAAATCGCAACAAGTCGGTAGGACTGCGGTTGGGCGCATGGAGTGGCAACGCAAACCTCCCGGCGCCCTTCAGCTGGACAGATGGCCCGGTCCGGATCCTCGGCATGTGGTTCGGACCGGGTCTCCAGCTTGACAAGAATTGGTTGGAGGTATGGTCAAAGGTGGAGGCTGCAGTCAATTCGTGGCTTCCTAGGAAACTTTCCTTAAAGGGTAGAGCTGAGGCGTGCGCCACTTACGTCTTTCCTCTCATCCTTTACCAACTGGCCGTACTTCCCCTGCCTGCACAACACCTAAAAGCTCTTGTTGAACTCTTGTCCTCGCTCCTTTGGGACAGAGGAAGACACTGGGTGAGCAGACAGGTCTGTATTCAACGTCCGTGTGAGGGAGGCTTGGGAATGCCGGACTTGAAGTGTCATCGAGATGCTGAGAGGCTGGCCTCCCTGAGCCACTATATGCAGGATGACCAACCGTGGCACCCCGTGGTTACTGCCGCCTTCCCCGACCTCGTTTTTGACCCTTCCATCGAGAGCCGTCGCAGGCCGTGGGGAGAAACTGCCTACATGAAAGAGTGCCGAGCCACGCTAAAACGACTACCAAGGTCTAGTGACCTTGTGACTGCTACCCGTAGGGAACTCCACAAGGATCTAGTGAAGGGGGCCGCCGACGACCCGCTATGCGTGCGTTTGGGGTGGCAGCAGAGTGAGATCTGCTCCGCGTGGAGCTGGGCGCCAGGTTCGAGTCATCTGAACAATTCGGAGTTCTCTCTGACCTGGCGATTGGCCCGAAATGCACTTCCACTCAACAACATACAATGCAGTTCCGGGTTTTTGGAGTCGCCTGATTGTCCCCGTTGTGGGACAACGGCCGTAAAAACTACGGATCACGCTTTCTTCGATTGCCACGAACTCCGCCAGTACTGGTCGTATGTCAGCGGAGTGACGGCTCGCATCAATCCTGAGCAATTACTGTATCCAATGTTGTGGACAACGTGAGACCGCCGTGGGACCGGGAAAGACAAATGGTCTACGTTACGATCCTGGCCGTGGCGAGAATGGTGATTTGGACGTCGCGTCTGCAAGGTTGCCGGGGGGTGTTGTCATTTTCTGATCAAGATCTGATCGCTTTCTTTAAACACCAACTACGGGTGAAGATCAGATGTGATAGAAGAAGGGTGCATCGCATGGCATTTGACAGAAGATGGATACATGTGGCAAGTCTGTGTGTACGAAGAGGAGCCAAATTTGAATATGTGTTCCCCGCCTAGGTGTGGAACGCGCAGTTCTGTAAAGTAAAATTAAACAAGTAGCCTCTCAGCTAGCTGAGTGTGTGTTCCATCCCTCCTCGATTAGGAAGCCTCCAAGATCCCCATCCCCTCTTACCTGCAATTTTTGTTTTCACCCCTTCCTCTAAATTTTATCCATCTTGGAGAAAAAGAAATACAAACTAACCTCCATCCCTTACCCACAAAAATTTCTTTTCTCCATTCACCCCCATCTATAGGGCATCCCCACCTAGAGACTGACCCGCAGAAGCGAGGTTCCTTTTACAAACCTAGTGGAACGGGCAGTCTATCAGCTAGACGGGGTTGGGAGGGTCCTACTAATCACCTTTTGTTTTTTCTTCCCCCGCCCTCGACACAAATGAATTATTGTACCATTTTATTGTTATCTTTTTTGTTTTTACACGTCAATAAAAAATGTTTTAAAAATTGGGAGTTAAGTAGGACGTTCCCCAATATGAAAGGGTGAATGCGGTATTATGGTGAAAGAAGATACTAGCTGCGAGAAACTTTTGACTTGTTTAGTTCTGGAGTGACAAGGATGACCAACGACCCCCACAATCTCCCCTTTTGAGTTGGCCATGTGCCTAAGTTTTTTGTTCATCGTTGATTTTGACTGTATTTTTTAACATGAATAAAAAATTTAATATCTCAAAGTGTAGTATCTGTTCCAGCAGATACTGCAAGCAAAGACAATATGTGGGGGAAACCCCACATATAAGACCTTGGTTAATGTAGGGGAAACCCTTCATATCAATTGTCACTATCCAGCTCCCCTACTCCCCGGGGAGTTGGTCCTCATTTCCCCTTCACTCCTCACATTAAAAATCGACCTTGTGCCTAATTTGCTCACTGGGGGAACAAATAAACACCTTTCTTGGCCTTTGGGCCGGATCAAAGTGTAGTATCTGTTCTGCAGAGTATCTGTTCTACAGATGCTGCACTTAAGATAATTTGTACATACTGGGACAATTATTATTTTTGGTCACAACAAGAGTGCTCCCTTTTTTACCCTACTTTTAGGGGAGCTGGTTTACCCCCACATTAAAAACGGCCTTGTGCCTAATTTGCTTTGGTGGGGAAGCAAATAAATACGAAACTACTGGTCATATAGCACTGAAATTCTCAGGAAATAATATTCATGCACCAAGAGTGGTTTATAGCGAATAATATCTTTGCTTCCATGCATGTATATCGCATACTGACATCGGCAAATTTACATGTACAATGTTCATTAAGCATTAGCTGACTTTTTGTTTTTCTGTGCGCATGCGCGTACATTTTTTTTTCACGCTGGAACGCTTGGTTCTTTTTAATTTCAATTCTAACTAATGACACCAACTCATTTTTTATGTATTTGTATCAAAAAAAAAAAAAAAGCATACATACATTTTACTCGCGGTTTGAAATTTGTAAAAATGAAAAGAAACATGTATATCTTTTTTACGATCTCATATTTAATAATTTCATACATTATTTTACGACGGAGAAGGGGGGGATAACACACGGAATATGGACACTACAGTGCTGAAATAAAAACGTTATTAGTTAGAAAGTCATTCTTAATATGGGGAGGGGAAGGTATTATTTAGACTATTCTGTACTTTCACCTAACAATTTATAAAATAAGAAACTGACATGTATTATCTCTATTTTTGTTTAGTATTAAGTATCTGTTTCTCAATCCAATTTCTTGATTTGTTTATTGTAAAGCAAGTGTTGCCTAATCACTAACTGTAATTTGAAATATTTATTTTTGGAGTAGCATGAATTTTAAATATGTGCTTCTACAGTGTAGTACACATACTTAAAAAATACAAACAATTTATAATGAAATCATGTATTTCGAAAAACTGCTGGGTCATTTTCCGGGAGTGACGTCATTTGTTGATGATAGGTGGGGCACGATTATGTTGCTTTAAAAATTACTCTGGAGGCCGCTAGGGATTACCAAACCTTCTTTTTTTAGGTGAGGTTGGGGTGTGGTGAATTAGTGCCTGTTCATTCTCCCAAGCATTACCACCACTTTTTCTGTTCATGGAGAGGGGGGGCACTAGATGATTTCGCTGATTTTGCGTCAGAAAAGATACTACACTTTGATCTTAGCCAAAAGGCCAAGTAAGCGTAATATAGTTTTCTACCAGGTATTACCACTATTTGAAAAAAGTACAAAATAAAGTATATTTTAAAATAATAGGGGTTAAAATTATGAAAAATTATTGTCGAAATTAGTAACATATCCAAGAATTATGAAATATGATGAAATGTGAGTTAACTGATTGGTGCGTTTGTAATGAAATAATAAAGCCAGACAATATGTGAATGTTATTATTTTCATACGGGGGTGGGGGGGCGATAATATGGATTAGAATTATAAAATTGCTGTCATAATTAGTAACATATCCAGGAATTATGAAAAATGATGAAATGTTAATTAATTGATTGCTGCGTTGTAATTAAATAATCGGCCCAGACAATATATTACAGTTATTACTTTTTGTAAGGCGTGCCCATAATGTGGGTTAAAATTATGAAAAATGATTGTTGAAATTAGTAACATATCCAGTAATTACAAAAAATGATGAAATGTGATTAAATCGATTGATGTGTTTGTAATTAAATAAACAACCCATACAATATGTAGAGGACTAGGATATATAAATCCTAATCCCGTTACAAAAGAAAATAATGAAACGGATGGAAAGACGGAAACAAAGACTCAATTGCTGGAATAGATAAATATGTCGTTTATTTACTGTTGAAAGAATGAATGTTTTAGATATAACACGTGTTCATGTCCACGCGGGTGTAACCATCGTTTGTTGCGGGACTGGTGTTGTAGAAAGAAAAGGAAATGTATGTTCATCTCACGTTCGGGTCACTATCGTTTGTTCGCGCATGTGAAAAGAAGTGAGTGAGGTAGTGGAAAATGGGAATGATAGTCCAGCGTGTAGACAAAGACAGAGTACGCCATGTTAGCAGTCAGCTACGCGAAGGTATTCTTAGGGACAAGTTGTATATATAGAGAGAGAAAGAGTGAGAATGTCAATCCAGTTCATAGAGAGAGAAAGCGTATAAAGTGTACGTACTGTCTGTTGGCTTTTTTTTTTTTTTAAATTTGTTTTTTATTCAATTTTCACCCCAAACAAGGCACAGTGCCACTTTGAAGCAGGGGCTACTATTAGGGACTTAATTAGCGGGGTCATTATGAAGGGAGATGAGTAGAAAGATGTTTGTTAACCTTACACTTGAACTTCTGCATATCATTGCAGTTGGGAAAGCAGAATCCCGGAAGGGAGTTCCAAAGACCCGCAGTTCTGGGGAAGAAACTATTGGAGTAAAAGGCTTTCTTGCACCTAGGGATCTCTACTATAAAGGGATGAGACTTAGCAGCTTGTCGGGTTTGTCGGGGGTAGTTACGTCGGGGAGGTACAAGTGTTTGCAGTTCGTCAGAGCATTCACCATTAAAGTATTTGTAGAACAGGCAGAGGGATGCAACATCTCGTCGATGGGACAGAGGCTGAAGCCTAGATAACAGTTCAGCACCTCTCAGGTTGGTGACTCTCTTTTGAACCCTGCCCAGGAGCGAGAGACAAGCAGTAGATGCACCAGCCCAGATGTGACAACAGTACTCCATACATGGGCGGATACTGTCAGGCATAAGTAGTTTACTAGCACGGTAGAAGGAGCCAACCTTCCTTGCAGCAGCCTTGGCAATGCTCTCAATGTATCTATTCCAGTTCATATTCCCTGTAAACGTTAGGCTGAGGAGTTTAAAAGAAGTACTTTCAGGCAATGTGTTCTTGGCCATTGCTATTGGTGGTAGAGAAGGTTTCTTGTAGTTATTGAAGGAAACAAGCTTAGTCTTAGCAGCATTGAATGTGACCAACCATTTTTGTCCCCATTCCACTATGGATTGGAGGTCATCCTCTAGAGTTTCTGCCATTTCCTTGGATATGTGTTCATTTGTTTTCCCCTTATATCTGTTATAGAGAGTGGTGTCATCGGCAAATATACCCATCTCCGAAACAATTTTATCAGGGAGGTCATTTATGAATATCAGTATTAATAGAGGTTCAAGGATAGACCCCTGAGGTACTCCCACATTTATGTCATATTGTTTGGATGTACGACCGTCGAGGACAACTTTGATTTTTCTATTACTTAAGAAGGATTTAATTACATTATGAGTTCTTCCAGTGATTCCATATGATCTAATTTTCCTTAGAAGACCATCATGCCATACCCTGTCAAAAGCCTTAGATATATCAAGGGCCACCGCTCTACCCTCCCCTGTTTTATCCAATGAACGGTATATACGTTCAGAAACTACAGTTAAGATATCTGCTGTTGAACGGGCTTGCCTGAATCCATATTGTTTATCAGTCAGGAGTTTAGCAGCTGTTAGGTGCTGGACTAGGGCTTGATTAACTAAGGACTCAAATATTTTGGCGAAAAGCGGGAGGAGGCTAATGGGGTGATAATTTAGTGGGTCAGTTCTTTCACCAGAATTCTTGAAGACTGGTACCACAGAGGCGGTTTTCCAGCAGTCGGGAAAACAAGATTCGTTAAGGCATTTATTGTAAAGTTTGGAGAGAACTGGAGCAACCTCGGCAGAGCATTTTTTTAATAGCACAGCCGGGATGAGATCTGGTCCACATGCTTTTGAGGTGTCTAGGTTTTTTATAATAGCATATACCTGAGAAGGGGTGATTTTCAAATCGTCTAGTGTGGCGTCTGTTCGCAGAGGAAAATCAGGGAGTGAGTGGTGTACCGAGTTCAGTGTGGAGTTTGAGGCAAACCGACTGGCAAGCAGATTAGTCTTGTCAGTTGCCGTGCAAGCAACCTCATGATTGTTTGATAGTGGGGGAATAGTTGACTGTCCATTATTTACTACGCTGTTGTAGATTTTCCAAAAATCCCGGGTTCCTAATTTCTGTGCTTCGATGCGTTTTCTGGTGGTTTCAGAGTAATCTGTCTTAGCTGTCTCTATCACTCTCTTACAATTATTTCTAGCTTCTATAAACTTCTGTTTATTTGAGCTGGACTTATGTTGGTTGAATCTGTGGAACACATGCTGCCTTTGACAAATGGCAGCTGCACAAGCAGAAGTAAACCATTGGGGAGAGTGGGGCTTGCTATAGAATTTCCGTGCGGGAACATGTGCTTAAATAGCAGTTTTGAACCATTCAGTGGTCTCATTTGCACACTGTTCCGCTGGAAGAGTAAAGATATTTTGCCATGGGGCATCTCTGATGAGCTCCCTGATGGCTTCCCAATCAGCCTTTTTGTAATACCTCGTTGTTTTGAGTAATGGGTCTTCAGTTTTAGGGCGAGAATTTAGGCTGATTTCTACCATTATCACAGCGTGATCAGCATTCCCGAGTGGGCTGTGGGCATTTGTTGTACAATCATTGGGAACCGTTGTTAGAAAGAGATCTAGAAGTGAGGCATGTTGATCTTGCTGGTCTGGGAAACGTGTTGGAAATGTAACCAACTGAGATAAGGAATGGGACATAGTAGCAAGTGGTGTGAGGCACGCGCATGCATGCGCATGCCGAAAAGGCACGCTGTCAGTCTATAGACCGTCCAGCTAGGAAGCTGGTCTGAAAAGGGAAAAGCTGCTTATTGCTCTTCCTTTTATAGGTGTTTCCGCTGGTCTTTTGCGCATGTGTGGATTTCCTTTGAAAGGGGAAGTGACATTGTCCATGCGTGCGTGTATGTGAGTACATGTGTGTACGTTAGCGTGTGTGTATATACGCGTGAATGTGAGTGTATGTACGCGAACGTGAATATATGTACATGTGTGGACGTGGGCACGTATGTTTGTGTGCGCGTATGTATATAACAAGTAATATAGCTTGAAATGTGAACGCGTGTTTTTGTGTGAGACTAGAAAAGGTTCGTGCAAATATATCAAAGTTATTATTTTTGTAAGAGGGGTGATAATGTGGGTTGAAATTATAAAAAAATGATTGTCGAAATTAGTAACATATCCAAGAATTATAAAAAATGATGACATGTGAGTTAATTTATTGGTCTGTTTGAATTGAAATAATCGGCCCAGACAATATATCAAAGTTATTATTTTCGCAAAGGGGGTGGGGCGATAATGTGGGTTACAAATATAAAAAATGATTGTTGAAATTAGTAACATATTTAAGAATTAGGAAAAATGATGAAATATGAAGAAATCGATTGGTGTGTTTGTAATAAAATAAACAACCTAGAGAATATATCAAAGTTATGATTTTCGTAAAGGGGGGTTGATAATGTTGGTTAAAATTATGAAAAATGATTGTCGAAATCAGTAACATATCCAAGAATTATGAAAAATTATGAAATGTAATCAATTGATTGGTGTGTTTGTAATGAAATAATAAACCCAGATAATATATTAGAGTTATTATTTTTCGTAAGCTGGGGGAGATAATGTAGGCTAAAATTATGAAAAATTATTGTCGAAATTAGTAATATATCCAAGAATTATGAATAATGATGAAATGTGAGTTAAATGATTGTTGCGTTTTTAATGAAATAATCAGCTCAGACAATATATCAAAGTTATTACTTTCATAAGGAGTGGGGCGATAATATGGGTTACAATTATGAAAACTGTTTGTCGAAATTAGTAACATATCCAGGAATTATAAAAAATAATGAAATGTGAATTAATTGATTAGCGTGTTTGTAATGAAATAATAAACCCAGACAATATATCAAATTTATTATCTTCGTAATGTAGGTCAAAATTATGAAAAATGATTTTCGAAATTAGTAACATATCCAGCAAAAATGATGAAATGTGAATTAATAGAATGATGTGTTTGTAATGAAATAATCAACTCAGACAATATATCAAAGTTATTATTTTTTATGAGGGGCTGATAATGTGGGTTAAAATTATGAAAAATGATAGTCGAAATTAGTGACATATCCAGGAATGATGAAAACTGATGAAATTTGAATTAATTGATTAGTGTGTTTGTAATGAAATAATCAATCCAGACAATTTATCAGTTTCTGTAGGTGGTTAACAATATTTTTCTGAATTTTCAATGTTACATTCTTGGGAATGACGTCACAGTTGTAGTGGTGAGTAGAAAGACACATGACTTTGTTGCTTTTTAACGTGATCTGGAGTTTTCTATGAATTAACAAACCTTCAGTTTTGGGGTGAGGCTGGAGAGAGTAATGTTCATTTTGAGATCAATATGCAATCTCCAACAATGTCATATTCCAAAAATATGGAATAACTATCTCATATTCCGGAAATGACATCGTTTCTCTTACCAATGTGTTGTTGACGGTTGTGGTAGTAAGGGGGGAGAACTATACTAATATTGAAAATTGTGGTAAAGTAAAAGTTGCCTAATGATCATTTGCGTCAATGCATTTATGTATTTATTTGGAAAACCTGCTGAGTTATGGTCAACAAATGATATCATTTCATTTAAACTGAGTAGTA